>NC_134702.1:167072645-167137645 GCF_043290135.1 Rhipicephalus microplus | reverse complement strand
ATAGATAGATAGATAGATAGATAGATAGATAGATAGATATATAGATAGATAGATAGATAGATAGATAGTAGATAGATAGATAGATAGATAGATAGATAGATAGATAGATAGATAGATAGATAGATAGATAGATAGATAGATAGATAGATAGATACGGTCAAAGTCGCTGAAGTTCGCTGAAAATCCTTCGCATTAAAAAACGTTGCTGATCCCTCTTTTCACGATAGTGAAACGTGTCCTGGCAGAGGTTTTTCAGCTATCAGTGTGCATTGTTACGCCACGAGGGCAAAGGAATGAATGCTGCAGTAACAAATTGTAATGTCACGCGAAGAACGGCTAGATGGTCGAAACTTGCAGCGCACACATGAAGCAGAAAGCAAGCTCGAAATAAGCATATACATGACGAGCGTGGACGAAAACAACTTTCCCATTTCTTGTTCGTGTGTGAGCAACACGCTCTTTTCGGAAACGCGGCCGTGGCAGCGAATGAAGTGACGACCGTGCTCTCTCTAACTAGTGTAACTTTAAAGGAGCACTGACATCAAATTTCAGAATTCAGATGTGCTTTTCCTGTAATTGCTCGGTGTGCGTAGGTCATCTTGACCAAATTTGAATCGAATTCACTGCATGGAAGTTATTTTATTTCGACGCAAACAGCGTACCAGAGTTTAATGAAAATGAAGTGCCTTGCGACATCGACACCAGTGCTACGTGTTCGGTGTGATGCATTCCACACCATGGAGGAAGGAAAACGCTGAATACCATCCACAGATACCATAATGAGTGACGATGCGTTTGTAGCGATGACGTCTACGATTCGAGTGTTCTTATGGTGGCGCCGCCTGGCGCTGAAGCCTGGATATAAACTCGCTCGTCACGTCTGATCTTTGTCGCAGCGCTTTGTGTGATTTCGCGAACTTACCAAGATGTAAACCACCTTCAAAAGAATGGCGAAAGAAAAAAAATTGGAAGATCCAAGGTACAGTGCGAATCGATGATATGCGAAGCATGAGTGAGAAATGTTGATATGTCACCTTAAAATCAGCACAACGTTAGGAGGTGGAAGTCAATGATGCCGCACACGACGTCACGGTATCGATTATCATGTTTGGTTGTGTAGTTTACATTCGTAATCTATTCACGCCACGTGGTACCAAGTTTAGTATATGTGGAGCTAGCGAAACGGCTGCGAGCACGCTATGAGCGTGGTATGTTGCCATGTTCCTGCACGACACGCGTGTCAGGATGACCATGTTTGCACCAGTCATATATTTCGTCATTCATTGACGTCACGTAACACCAAATTTGGTACATGTGGAGCTAGCAAAATGGCCACAAGCCCATCATGAAGGGCCCCATATACTCTAATGATAGATAGATAGATAGATAGATAGATAGATAAATAGATAGATAGATAGATAGATAGATAGATAGATAGATAGATAGATAGATAGATAGATAGATAGATAGATAGATAGATAGATAGATAGATAGATAGATAGATAGATAGATAGATAGATAGATAGATAGATAGATAGATAGATACGCTGAAAGTCGTCGAAGTTCGCTAAGAGATGCTTCACATTTTAAAGAGCATGATTCAACTTATGCTTGTCGGTCAGCATGTCAGGGAACCGTTGTGAGTTGCAGTCGTGTCGTTCAAAGCGCAGAAAAAAAAACGCTATGAGGTTGTGTTTTTATATCACTTCCATGTTACACGCCAGCACGACCCCAAGCTATGAAAGTGGAACAGCGTATAGACAGATACCACCGCTAGCAAGTAACGCGCGAGTATCGTTGAATTTTAGTCCGTATGTAGTCTTCTTTGCGTCTGCGCAATACCGGGTTACTGCCGCCGCAACCGCGAGAGACGGGATAGGTGAGGCCATCTAGAGGTGCAAAGAAGAACCTAGCAAGAAGGGAACGTATTCTATTTTTCCGTTGATGCTTATTCTCGATAGCGATATTCCATTGACTCTTTTGCGTATACCTGAATGCCACGCACACCAAAACACGCAAATATAGCTAACTGAGACACATGAGTGAACATCGCATTCTCGGGCACCTGCTCAGTGCTGCTCTGAACGGCGTTTATTTTGGAATCGCTGTTCTGAAAAGGCTCGATCGAAGCAAAAATCATTCGCGACGTCGCGAATCGCGAGTATGCCAAGCTCCAGATTATCGTATTCAACCCGAGTCGACACTTTGTATGGTGACGACGGATGCTGGTGTCAAGGCGTGACTGAATGCTTCCGCCTAGGATACAAAATGTTTGCGGAGCAGCTGAGCTTAGCGCCACTCTTTTCTGTGGAGAAGTGGTCAGCTGTGGAGCAATCTGGAGGTGACCGCAAGGTCACGCCACTGGTAGCGCTCCCAGCGCTAAAAATGGCGGGATTTTCATCTATTTTGAATCGTGCGAGATACCAGCGATATAAATCAATAAAAGTGATAGTTATTCATCTCTCAGTTGCCTGCTAGGTAGCGAATCGCTACTACGGGCTTTATGGCTACTTGTTGACGCGACAACCTTGATATGAGTAAATTTGCTATCAGTACTCCTTTAAAGCTAACTTGCGGTGGAAGTACAAGAGGTACAAAGCACCCCAATCCGAAGTAAGCGTGCGCGCGAGTTAGTCACCACGCTATATAGAGAACATATATATCATGGTGTAAGAATAAGTTCCTACACCATGTTCTATACACCAGAACACAGCGAGCTCAGTGCGTGCTGCCACATAGAAAAGCGCATCGCGCCACCTGTTGCAAGCGCGACAAAGCATACATTTATGCACTGCCACGCGAGAAGACACTCCGCAAATCAAACGCGAAACTTCCCAACCCTAGTCTGGCTGTCAGAATGTTGCGCGCTCTTCCTCTGCTGGAATTTTGTGCAGATTTTTTTGTCAAACGTTGAGGAGACCTTCCTGACAGTCCGGAATGTCCACAGCAGGTGCATTGCATTCTTCGGAAAGAACTTCATCAGACACGTATACTATTGCGATTGAAGGAAACTCGAACAGCGCATAGCGTTGCTTTTGACTCACTCGCACTGCGGCGTGCCTTGGCTGTGGTAATTTGTGCAAGCGGAATTCGTGCTGTAAGTCGGCGTCAACGTAGCACTAGAATATCGCTCCAACTTGCGCTCATCCACTGCATGCGTTTATCATTTGCAACTCATGCCGGGCACTCAGAACACACACGCGTTGCTAAAGTGCCAACCAGAACAAGATTTTGAAATGTTACGATGACGACGACCGAAAGCACAGATTCTCCTAGTGAGTCAAGACATGCCGCAGTTTGACTGAGTCGACAGCTATGCTTTTCGCACCGCTCACGTCTCTTTGAATCGCTATAGTACGCCACAACTATTGTATACGTCAGCGGTGCTTGCATACACGCGTAAATCGTAATAATCGTAATATATCCCATTACTTGCATGCAGCCTGCGAAAATGTACGGCAATGATTTGATGCCGCATACTGTACAAGCATACTGGACGCAAAACGCTGCTGTAAAGCCGAACAGACGGCGTCGCGCTTGAGTGAATGCAAGATATATATTTAATTGTACACCTTAACTGGACTCGTACTTTTTCCGCCGATTGTGATTATATCTACTAGCGGCGGAGCTCGGCGTTTTTCGGTCCGGGTTGAAATCTGTGCATTCAGGATAGACTACACCGGCATGATTGCCGCGTCGCGTTGGAATCTGCATTGATAGTGTTTAACAATACTTTACTCTTGCTTTTGTTGTTTTTGCATCCGAAGATGGCACAGGGGTACCCAAATGACATCTTATAAATTAGCGCAGCGTGAATAGGCGCTTTTTTCACATTGTGAAGGCCAATATCCACTGCTTGCCATGCTAGCGAGGAACGCCTTGGCAGTTCAAAACAAATTATGGCATCTGTGAGAGCGAGGGTATACCGTCGAAGGCGCCTGTGTGCGAGGTAAGCGTGCTCTCGTCTATAACCACTTTGACAACGCCATGTGGAGGTGCGGGTGCACTAAGATGAGCGAGGTTGTGCCGCACGACGAACTCTAGAGCACGTGCGCCCGTCGTGCCATCTCGCTAATAATTACTAAAACGTGCCGTAGTTTCTGTGCTGTTAGTACCGCCAGTGCTACATGGTGTATATAAATGGCTTGTCATAAACATGTCGGAGAAGGGTCGCTCTGCGGTTTAGGGGTTAGCACCGCGCGCTGAGGAGCGGGAGGTTGCTGGTTCAACGCCACACAGAAGAACTTCACCTTTCGCTTTATTTTTATCTGTCATACCTCACGTTTTATGCCGCCTGCCGGAATTCATCATTATCGTCATCGGCTTGACTACGCCCACTGCAGGGCAAAGGTCTCTCCCATGCTCGGCCGATGAACCCATCCCTGTGCTTTGTGCCGCTCGGTTATACATGTAAGCCCAGGGTTTCCTGAGGGTTTCGTTAATAATTAAAAAATAAGAGCATAGTTGCAAGCTTGCTATTTCTTCACACGCGATTATATAGAAAAGTTATAGTTACAGACACCATGCGGTCGTTTGTAATTATTATTGAATCCATATTCGCTCTAAAGTGTCTCACTACAACAAACACGTTACAATTAATACGGGGGTATTTGTTTGATTGCCGCAATATAAAATCATATCTGTGCTTTTGAATGAGTGACACTATTGTCGTGAAAGGAAATATTTCTGAAGTTTACAGTGACATTGGAAAATGAAACGAGCTCTTCTCCACGTGTACTCATCAGAAAACGCACACATCGGTGCAGCATGCTTAATTTCGCTCTACCGAAACCGGGTCTCTATATTAGCACGCGTCGGGTAAACTATTCGCACGAGCACATTGATTTTCACGTCTCTTGTGAAGTATGGCGAGGAATATAGTATATTCAAACTAACGTTCTGCGTTTTGTAGCAGCTGAATCTTCAGTTGTTTTTGGTTTTTCTATTAGTCCTTCGGTATACTAATCGCCTTACCTGTATATTTGGCATTCTCGTATGCTTGTTGCGAAGGAGAAGACATAGGCATATTGCTAACCACGTGTGGCTCGTATGTACCCTTCCTTATTTATATCCTCAGTCGAATGTCCGTGACGTGCTGAAAGTGCAACATCTTGTGCCAATGTGCAGGAAGAAATGTTTGTGTTCAAAACAACTTTATTTTGTAACATAAATCACAACCACACGTTACGACACATTGACTACATTCATACATAATTAACACTCTCGTGCTCAAAAACATCCACAGTGCACGAGACCAAACAATGCGGGCGGAGTTCATTACAAAGCACATTCACTGTGACAAGGCGAATGCTACAGAAGCTGCAAACCGGGGCAGCACACAAAAAGAACAGTTTCTTTTGTGCGATCGTAGTGTGAACATCAGTTAGAAAACCCCTCTCCCACTCCACTTCCCTAAAAAAGAAACAAAAACGTAAGTGCACGTTTGAAGACCCGGAAAGATGAAAACCCGGTTGGTCCGAGGAATATGTTCGTGAGGCACATAAATACTACCAGCGTGCTGTATATTTTGGCTATTCCAAGAATGCCATAATTATTATCATTGAGTTACATCTGGAATACAATAACCCAAACACTTGTATATTGTGCGCTGCTGCTTTAGAAGCACCATTATTTTTATACCTCATCGCTTGGCTGCATGGACTTTAAAAAGAGAGCGCGCAGGCTGCGTGTACATTCTCCTATTTTGCAAAAAAAAAAAACGGGAAAACACGTCATACTACAACACGAACACAAATAAATACAATCTTTGAGTGACAGTCTAGCAACGACACCAATATTTTTGCGATGGTATACGTGCTAGACATTGAGCAGTGCGGTTGTGTCTTTTCGCTACGGCTTCCAGGTGGTTTCATAACTCTGTTGAATACACGCTTTTAAATGCGCTCCTAAAGTGCGAGATAGCCAATTTGTGACTGTTTGAGGGTATGGTTTTTGAGAGGAGCGAGTAACCCGCGAAACCCAAGGTTGTTTAAATTAGGCCTAGTTGCTGCACCACATAGGCAGAATATTTTACTTGAAAGCTCAGTCCTCAAAAATGACCCTCTTCGGACAAAGTATTATTCTCAATAGAGTGTTTTAAATACAATTTATCTAGGACCCACAGCTCGTGTTTAGCCAACGCTTAGAGTAAGAGGTTGCTGAACCTGATGGCCAGCTCTTGTTAGCGTATGTGCGCCTTGAGCTGGCTGTTGTGCAGATGCTGCCACATATACGGGCTGTTGAAAAGCGTAGTATGGTCTCCTCTCGACCAACGTCACGGGAGGCCTGGCGTACACTATTGGTGCGAAGCCCTGAACTTTTGCTGTCCCGGCGTTTGCGGCTTGTAAGCCGGAGTTTCCACGGGCCACGTGAACGGGTTGCGATGCCCTTAATGCGCTCGATTCCGACGCTCTTACATTTTGTGGTACGGCGTACACGGTTTGGAACTGCTGTGGAGAGTACTGTCCGACAAGACCTGCTGCACTCGGGTGGTACTGCACTTGTCCTGATGGCAGTGAAGCGGCAGAGTAAAACACGGGCAATTGTAATCTGAGACCAGGCTGTTGACCTCTGGCGTAAGCCTGCTGTACAGGGACTTGCTGTACGTAGGTAGGCTGCACTTGTTGGAACTGCGGGCTTCCCTGTGGGTTGTATGAAGTTACTTGCACGACTTGTTGCTGTGGTGCCTGCGCGAGACCTTGACGAAGGAGAACGTTTGTTGGAGACACACCCTGAGTTTGAGTGGTGCCAGCTAAAACACCGGTAGACAGCTGGGCAGCAGCAGACGGACTGATGGACTTTTGCTTTCCAGAAACGCCCGGTGAACTTACAGCGCGTACGACAACACTCTGCACTCCGTTTTGATTGGCCTGGTTAACGGTGGAAGTTACTGGCTTTGGAACTGAGGTGACCTTCAGTACCTGACCGTCTGGCGTTGTGGGTACATATGATGTGGCAGTGAGGCCTGGCCTTCCTGGCAAGGACGCTGACGCTACTGGTACGTACGTGCTGACTTTGTACACACCATGAGTTCCTTGCTGAGGAAGCGTTTGGCTAGCTGGTACAACAGATTTTGGCTGATAAGGTATAGGCCCTGTTGCTGGGCTCAATATTATTTGTCGAACGGTTCCCGGCTGCTGAGATTGGGGAGTGTAGCTCGGGAAAGGTGAGGGTTTTTTCGCCACTGGAACAGGCGCAGAGATCTTCCCCTTCTGCGTTTGAGCCCTAGCAGGCCTTGGTGTTTGTGGAATCTGGAGTAGCGTTTCAGAAGCGAAATTAGGCCTTTTGGGCACCACCACTGCTCGAGTTGGCTGCTGTGCCTTTTGAGCGGGCAGAACAATGTCGTCAGGAATAGTTTTCTTCAAGGATAATACATTGCCTACGACAGAGAAAGGTTCATTCTCTTGAACAACTTGATCGTGTCGAATGCTCAAGAAGAAAGGAGAAACTGGCAATGGAGGTTGCTTCGATCCATTCCTATTCATGGGAACTGGTGGAGAGAAATATATACGAGTATGGGCCTGTCCTATATGTGGCCTCGGAGCAGCCGGCCCTTGAGGAACGCTGATGGGTGCAGGCTGCTGAGTGACTGCTGAAGCTTGTGATGGTTTGCTAGCCCGGGGAGGAGTGGAAGCAACAGGTGGTCTTTGAGCCCCTAGTTTAGCTTGTGCTCCACTTGGTGCAACAAAACTCTGTCCTGATTCAGCACCGGGTAGACGCCTTGCGGGAGCGGGACTTGATACAGGTTTATTTTGACTTATTGGTTGTCCAACAAGGTATTGACTAGTGCCTCTTTGTGGAATCCTTCTTGCTGTCTGACCAGAAGGAACTCCCTGTGGTTGGGTCGTAACAGCTGCGACTTGAGGGCGTCGCGGTGCCGCAGGCTTAGAAGGAGCAGGCTGCGCAACTTGTGGCACACGTACTTGTGGCTGAGGTACGCGTGGAGGGGTGCCTACATTGCTTCCAATGTGGCCTTGCGCTTCCGGTACATAGCCGACTTGAAGACCCAAGGGCTGTATATATGCCGGTTGTGTGTGGGGTACTTGTGGTACATTCGGTTGGAGCTTAGGTTGACTGAGGTTTGGTCTTAATGGTGCATCGTCGTTATAAGTTGGCCTGCTGGGCTGTGCGGCAGCCCCAGATGTGGCAGCTTGCTGTGTTGGTCCAGCGGGCATACGCAAGCCTTGCACACTTTGAGCTTGTGTCTTCGCGATAGCTATGCCGGTGTTCTCGATTGGCCCAGATGGTTGTTGAAAGGCAGGAAGCTGATATTTGCTTAGCGCTAGACCCAATGACTGCAAATAATTTGTTTCTTTTGGAGGCTGTGAAATCTGTGCTTTTGTCGGACCTTGGGTGAGAATGAGTGGTCGGACTTGAAGACCTAGAGGTTCCAAGAAAGCCGGCTGTGGAACATATGATGGCGGTACACGGAGCCGGCTGGTTGATGAAATAGGGTACTTCGTAGTAGGTGCGGATGGTTGTGCTTGCGGCTTGGTGCTTACACCTTCGTTCGGTGGAAAGCCTTCGGCGCTTGGCTGCTTTGCCAATGACCCTAGTGTGTATGTCTTCAAAGGAGCATTAGGGGGAACATTTGTCAAAGGGCTTTGGTGCTGGTCGACGACATATGAAGGAGGCCTTGGCCTTGTTTCGGTGGTTGCGGCGTTACTCAGTTGTTGAGGGGCGGACAATCCGCTCGGTGATGCTTTCGAAGTAGGTGTGGCAGTGTTTGTTGACTGAGGACTAGCTGTGGTATATGGGGTGTCACTTGTCTGAGCGTTGTATGATATGGCAGCATTGAGCTGGTTTCTGTTTACTCCCGTTCCAGGCTGAGGGTTAGTAGCTGTAGCGTATGTGACAGCTGTTGCACCGTTTGGTTGCGCCAACTGACCCGGATTTCTAATTTGTTCAAAGACAGCTGACTGTGGTTGTCGTGGGTTGCTCGGAATGAGAAAACTTGGGGGAACGCCCAGTTCCGGTCTTCTTGTGGTGGACTGTTGGGGTACTTCGGAAATCGTAGATGTTTCCGGTGACTGTATTCCTTGGAGAGGAACTCTACTGCTCGAGTTTTCAGAAACAGCTGTGTGCTGGGAGGTTCTTGTCGTTTCGGGCACGGTTTTCTGAGCCGACGCGTTACGTTGGTCCTGCCCGGGCTCCCCGACCAAAAATACGGCAACTGGATTGGCTGGTTGATTGGGAAGAGGCGGATAATACGGCTTCTGTGTTGTAGGTGGTTGTGTTGGCTTTGGCGTCGTAGTGGTTGTAATTCTGGATATATCAATTTCTGGAGTCGGTGGAATGAACTCTTCATTTGCTGTTGGTGCGCTCGTTGATTGACCTGCTGAAATGTCGCTAGAGGAGAATACAGGTCCAACTGTAGGAGGCACTGTTGGCGCGCTTGTTGTTATATGCTGATGATCATAACGAGTAGGGTAGAATTTACTATCTGTAACAAATGAATCAGTGACACTACTAAGACTGCTTTGCGTACCGCTTGACAGGCTTGGTACGCTATAGACCGCCTTTGCTGACTGACTTGTGACTTGTGCTGAAGTGACTGGCGAGACTTGAGCACTTTCAGTGACTGCTTTGTACCTTTCAGTCGATAGTCTATCGGTAGATATTGGCTCGCTATATTCAACGTGACTAACTCCTCTTGTGGCCCCACCTGAAGTGCCTGGCACAGCACTGGACTCGAAGTTCAATTTCGCACCGTAAGAAGTTGTAGGTGACGAGGTTGGAAATGATGCAAGAGTTGATTTAGAAGTAGTTTCAGGCAGTTCTGATTTGTCCTTGTCCTTGATGATTGTAGCCTCATTGTTTAAAATGATTAGGCTCTCAGTAGGAATATGAGGAGTTATAGTAGTTTCCGCAGTGTGCTTTGTAACGTCGGAGCCAATATTTGCATCTGGCTGATTTTGTAACAGCTGGCTGTCAAATGATTGGCTTTGCACTGCGGTATCGTGAGGCAGCAAGGATGCATCTTGCCCGAGATCTTCTGCGTTTGATGACTCTGGCTGATCATTGAGGGGTTCGTCGTACTCCACAGTGGAAAGAGCGCTTGTTCCCGTCGATTCTGTGAATGGTAGCGTCACTTCGGCAACAAGAGGCGACTTTGTGCGATAAGTTGTTGAAGCGGGTGCAACGTCGGTAATGTAGGCCCCGTGCGTCGTCTCGTAGGCTGTTTCCTTGTCGACAGCAATTCTAGTACTAGCAAATCCTGGTGCTCTGTTAGCGTACCGAACATCGTTATATTCTGTTCCAGGGGGTCTTGTCATAGGTCGTGTCTTAGGCCGCTTAGTTCTACGAGCTTTCACTGGCCGGTTGAAATCCCCGTGTGTGGTTTGCGGTTCTGAAGTTGGTGGCGTTTCTGTCATTGGCACAAGTAAGTGCGGGCCCTGTGACACACGAGCTCCAATACGTGCTCCAAACTCTGCAATTCCAGATGGTCCAGCGTTGGTGTCCTCAAGGAGCAGAGGTGCTACCGTTGTAGTGTCTTGTGGTGGTGGTGTTGTAGTAGTGCGGCGTTTGCCACCTCTACTGCCAGGCTTGCGTCTTCTGCCCGTAGCTCTTCCGGGAGCTTTGCCTCTGGTTGTGGCATGGCGGTTAGCACTTAAAGGCCTTGGAAAGTGGGGTCGCCTCAAATAAATATTCGGTGTTTCTATGACCGGATGGCTGGTTTGTTCGTCTTCATTTGTAGAAGGTATGTTTGCACTGTTAGTGTATGAATTAGTTGTTGGTGCTGTCGTGGTTGTTGGTTGGACGTAGTTACCATCGGTGCCAACCAGATCTGAGGGCCGTAACCTTCTCTGTCCAACTGCGGTGGTAAAGCTTGGTGGCCGTGTAGGAAATATAGGCCGCTTGAGGGGGAGACCTGGTGTAACTTGCTGTCGTTTTGGTACATGCACAGTCGGTAACGTTGATGTAGCTACGGTTGTGTCCGGTGGCGACGCCAGTTCCGTTGTGCCTGATGATTCCTTCACATTTTCAGTGGCAGTCTGCATTGTAACCACATTGGTATTTTCAGTCACAGTGGATGGAACACTTGTAGAGCTTGGTGGCACGAACAAACTTGTTGGCAATGATTTATTTGTAGCCTCTGCGTTAGTAAGAATGGACGGATTTACCAAAGTTGGGCCCTCGGGAGTAGGCAAGCTTTCTTGAAAACCTTGCACACCGGCGCTACTCAATCTTAAGGGAGGTGACGGCTCAGTGATAGCTGCTGGTGGGCTCGCAGGAGTATTTACGTTTTCTTGCGAACCTTGCTCATCGGAAGCCATGGAGCTGAATGTTAGGGACGACTCATTAATGGCAGGGGGTGAGCTTTTAGCAGTAGGTACGTTTGCTTGCAAAGTTTGCTCATCAGTACCCCTAAAGCTCGATACAGGCACCTGCTCATTCGTTACCACCAAGGTAGGCTTGAGTGACGGTGCCTCGATACTGGCACCTTGCGCATCCTCCGTGATTGTACCTGTTTTTCCGGGTAGCAAACCTTCACTTGTAGAAAACAATGGCGGATAAGCGGGTGAACTTTCGTTTGTCGACATATTTTCTGCTAAAGCGTTTTCCTGTGTGGCTCCAGTTGAGTTGATTACGACCTCAGACGGCACTTCTGCTGGCACTGCGCCAAGTTCCGGTTTGCTTTCGTTAATGAATTGGGTAGCGGCGTCATGTTCTTGAGCGGAAACTTGTGGCGTCTCTGAAGAAACAGTCAGGTTACCAGGTGCGCTTTGCGTGAAAGACAGTTCAGCGAGTGCGCCAGAAGTACTGGTAGATGACGTCGCTTCGGTGACTGGACCTTCAACTGATGAAGTAGTTGTGGTTCTATATGCTGCAGTGACATCCAAACTTGCTGGGGTTGATGTTACTTCACTTGGTGCTGCATCAGGCGTAGAAGATGTGTCAGTGCTCGTTTCGCTAGATGGGACATCAATTAAACTGTAGTGACCAGCTGAGATAATGCCAGTTGTTGTAGTAGGTGCTGCGGTGACACTCTGTGGCTCAATAACGTTTGGTGGTGTGGCCTGGGAAGCGCTGTCTTGGTTTGCGACACTTTCAGCAACTTCACCGTTTCGAAGTTCTCTGTCAGTGTCCTGCTTTCTGTCAAGTGACGTGGTAGGGCTTATCAATGGAATTTCTTTTAGATTGGGTGCCAGTGCGGGCTCTGAGGCGATTTGAATTTCTTTCACTGTCTCATATCCAAGTGCTGAAAGCGTAGCTGTAGATGGTCCCACAGTCGATATGCTTACACTTGAAATGGGAAGTGGCGTGTATTTGACGGCTGCGGACAAGACGCTGTTTCCTATCGTAGATGGTACACTCGCGTGTTTGGATGACTCGTTCGTATTCATCATGAGGCTGACGACTCTCGCAATACTTTGCCCTGCTGGTTTTTCTTCACTACTCGAAATAGGCTCAGGCACATCAATGCCACCCAATTCTCTATCACCTGGTTCATTACTAGCTGGTTTTGACGAAGGGGTAGTGACCTGCGCCTCTGACGTCACTGACTGTGATTGCTCTTTGTTTGATCCTACGACATTGTTCAGTGTGGTAAGCGGTGATAAGGTTGTCATAGTTTCATCGTCATCAGTGGGAGTAAACGTTACAGCCACAACATATCCTGTTCCAGTGCCTTGGGACTTCTTCGGCTGAGTTTTGCTCTCATTGACAGTAGGTTCCCCTTCACTTGGCATTGAGAGATCGCCAGGTCTCCTTTCAAGCGGTTCATCAGAGGGCGCATCATTCTGTTCGGTGATGTTCTCGTCGTATACATCTCCTGTTGCGCTGCCTAATGTTCTCTCAGATGTTTCAACTTTACCATCTGTAGCAAGAAGACTAGAAGCACCAGTGACCTTCATATTAGGCGTGGCTTCAAAAACCACAGGCTTTCCGTGAGGACTCTTGTCTACGCTCGAATTGTCATCGTCCTTGCAATCGTCTTTCCTTTTTGTTGACGCAATACTGCCACTTGAGGGCCCTTCCGTTTCATTTTGAGACGTTTTCATAGTTTCAATGCCCCCGCCTGTATCTGTTCGTCGTTGGCTGGGTGTTTTCTTCTCATCTGCAGGTGTGTCCGAGGAAGTAGCTATACCACTGACATCGATGGGTGCGTCTGAGTCCCGGCCTTCAATAACGAGACCTGTCGTGCTGTCCGTGATGGTTGTGGAAGGCTTGGGACGGGATGGCGTGCTGCTATAATTCTCGGAAAGCGTCATAACAATGCCGCTGACATCAATCGGAGTTTTCCCGTCCGTGACATTGATGCTTATTTCATGAAAGTCAGGCTTTGGTCTCGAGCTTATCGGCTCTGCCAAGTCATTAACAGGTAACTTGTGGTCCTTTGCTGTGCTCAGCGAGTCAGTACCAGTAACGAAAGACGTTGATGAGTCGTCTGGAACACTCTGCTGCGTGCTTTTAGGTTCGATACCTTCAACTGTTGCACCGAGAGAGGTAGCCATTTGGTAGCTTCCTTGGCCGCTGGAGTTTGTGCCAGGTGTTTGTAAGTCACCACCCTTACCAGCTAACTTTGTCGACAAATTTGGTGTCGTTTCGTTGCTTGGATGTTCTGAGAACTTAGTTTCATTTTGTTCATTAGTCACCTTCGAAAACCTTACAGCGGGCGCCTCGGCTACAAAACTAGCCGTGTCAGACGGGACAGAACCTTGACTTGCAACATTTTCCAGTGTGTAAAACACGCCAACCGTTTCGGGACTTCCATAGCCAGGTATAAGGCTTTCTGACACGGCTAGCTCACTAGAGCCTTCAGAGTTCGACAGTTGAATATTTTCTTTTGGTACTTCGGATGGCACACCATGGTCCATGAGTGCAGCACCTGCAGCTTGGACAGCATTTTGAGCTACCTGGTGAGAACTACTCACCTTTTTCTCGCTCATCGATAGTGGCACGCTTGCATGCTCAAGCGTTGCCGCTTGCACAGGACTATCTGAAATAACACCAGAGTTTTCACTAACGGGTCGTTTTCCACCTGAAATTTCCGTTTGCGTGTTTGGCTGTTCTGATGAGCCATTCTTTCCAGCACGGAGCTTTAGGGCAGCGATTATTTCGGCTTGCGCGGCTTCACGGCTGACAGGGTCAATGAATGAATGTTGTACGCTTTGGTCATTCGAGTGTACGACTGCAGTGAAAATTCCTGATGTTTGATCCTGTTCATTGGCACGTACTAATACGGAGCCGTCTTGCACATTCACAATCGTTTTACGTTCTTTCGCGTTGTTATTATTGCCCTTGGAGTTGTCTTTGCAGTCTTCAGTAGATTTTTCTGAAGTGACACTAGTATCTCCTGATGAACTTACACCACTGTTAGAGACAACACCGGATTGTAGCCCACTTGAATCAATTGCAGCCTTTGACAATGCACTAGGATTTGAAACCACTTGCTCATTTTCTTGCTGAAAATTATTTGGGCTAACAACAAGTAATTGATCCGCTACTGAATGTACCGAAAGGCGTGGTGACACAGTATTAGAAAAATCAGATTTCACGGAGGTGCCTAAATCGGGGCTTTTAGTGCTACTGCTGGAACTGCTCCCGGTAGAAATCTCCTTTTGCTGCGAGAACAACGACTCGGCTATCTGCTCTGCGTTTAACATACCGTCATGAACGGAACTCTTTGCGGCGAGTTCAGCAGAAACGGCACTAAGTGGCAGATTTGTAACCGTAGGCGTCTGTTCACTGGCTGGCTCCTCAATGCGAGGAATCAATTTTTTCGCTTGTTGCGAATCCTCAGTGTTTGCAGCTCGGGCAACGCCGTCTTGTGGTGGAGTCACTGCAGCTGAGCTGGACGTTACAAGAGTTTGGTTATTTTCGGTAAGCTGAGAAATTTGCGGTGTGGCCCCAAATACTCCTACTTTTTGTTCACCAATATAGGTCATTGCTTCAGCATTGGTATTAGGTGCTTTGTTTACTTGAGGTGCTACTGATGCTGGCTTGCTATCATCGCCTTGGATTTTATTGGCGTCCTCTTTGTCGGCATTGCTTTGAACATGCTCTTCTTCGTCCTCATAATCCTCATCGTCTTCGTATTCTTCGTCATCTTCGACTGAAATTTGTTTAGGCACATCTTGGACGCCTTGCGAGGGCACTGGTAGTTTGGCGGATGTCTGGGACGCAGAATTGGTGACAGATGAAGCTATTTCTGATAGTTTGACGGGCAAAGCGTCTTTGGCGCTTGTGGGTGCTGCATCACCTGTTTTCGTAGATTTGTCCTTGCAGTCCTCGGAGTCTGCGGTCTTATCTGTTGCCTCCTCACTTGGTGTTTTTTCTTGCTGAGCCCCGCTGTCTGTGTGATTGGTAGACGCTGCCCCTGCAGCTGTATCCTGCACTCCCCTGGTACTGCCTGCTACGACTGCCGCGTCGTTAATTGAAGATGGCACGCTCGAACCGAAGTCTGGCTCAGATAGAAGAGCCTTGTAATTGCTTTGTAGCTCCGGCTCCTTGCGGTAGCCACCGCCGTATGTTGGCATCCACTCTTCACCTTCGTCAGGTTCAGATGGCTTTCTGTCGAATCCTGCGCTGAGAATTGAGTCCTTGGTGCCCGCAGGACCCGCGACAAGTTCGTCGCCCTCCTCTGAAACCGCGTCATCATCGTCTAGTCGGCGCTTCTGGTGTATCACACCTCCAAATTGGTTGATGAGGCTGGCTATGGCGTCGTCAGAGCTGGTTTCGCTTGAATCAGGTTCCACTGACCCTGCTGCGTCAGACCCAGCAGGAGTGGAGAGCCTCCTGCGTCCGCCGAAATTGGACGAAGTCTTGAACAGGACACCCTGGCGCCTGCCTGCGGCACCACTGCTGACTGTCTGGGCTTCCAAGACCAGCGCTGGTCGGCGGAGCTCCCTGCGACCAATCAGGCCACCCGGCTCGGTGCCGCCAAGAGGCGCGGCGAAGGAGACAGCCAGAAAAGGGAGAAGAAGCCACACCTGAAAGAGTCAGGAAAGAAAGAAGGCGTTTTCATTATCTGAGTATATATTTGAAGGATTGACAAGATAAACGACCAAACAAGACATGGCTTGAGGTGTTACTCGCGCAATAAATATGCTTGTAAACTCATTACCACGATAGTGCTAACTTCATGAGCGAAATTTATTTTTGTTTTTAATACGCAGCTGAAAGTTTGAATAACTGGGTTCATTTTCTTGTGGCCACCTGAATGTCGTGTTTAAATAATTATCCACATCTTTTACTAGGTTTAAGTGTATAAGACGTTTTTGATTATTTTCATTATTTAATTTATGTACCATATCTTCAAGGCACACTAATATGCAGCAGGGCGCAGTGGCTCTGGTACGTACATGAAAAAAAGCTGGTACACGTACGAAAAGGCAAGCGATTCTTTTATCGGTGTACTTTCCGGCGAAGGAACAGCCTTCGTCATAGAGGTTATATATATATATATATATATATATATATATATATATATATATATATATATATATATATATATATATATATATATATATATGGGATATGGCACAACGGGAGCGTTGTCAACAAGGATAAATATATTTATTTCCCAACAGTTTCGGGAGGGGACCTCCCTTCATCAGGGGATGAGTTATATGCATCCCCTGATGAAGGGAGGTCCCCTCCCGAAACTGTTGGGAAATAAATATATTTATCCTTGTTGACAACGCTCCCGTTGTGCCATATCCCATACCTTCACGAAGACTAACTGGCCCATTGAATTATTACTCCCACTATATATATATATATATATATATATATATATATATATATATATATATATATATATATATATATATATATATATATATATATATTTATATTTATATATATATATATATATATATATATATATATATTTATAAATATATATAAATATATATATATATATATATATATATATATATATATATATATATATATATATATATATATATATATATATATATATATATATATATATATATATATATATATTTATATATACACCACATGAATATTGCTTTGATCCTGCATATGCTATTAAATTCTTAATGTTGATATTTTATTTGTTTTGTTCAGTATACGTGGCCACCGCAGTATATTTGTGTGGGTACACCGCGCAAAGTTTTTTTTATATACTGAAGCCACAAATCTGATTGCACTATACTAATAACGCGCCTCAGCATATTTCACAGAGAGGCATACAATGAAGAATTCAAGCCTACGCTATCAAAAAAGCTGTAATATGGAATCTTGTAGTGCACGTATCCAATAAGCTGTAAAATTCGGTACACTTGAGCTTCGCCTTCAAGAGCAGAACGCGATATCGTAATCGGGCCTCGTCCACATCGCATTCTCATTTCCGGCGCTGCCTCGGTTCTCGGTGCATGCCTCAATCATGGCGTAGTGAAACGAATGACTATTTTTTGTTTTATTTTGTTTTGTCACGTAGAAGATCTCGGCTCATACCCACAAGGAGGATCTGAACATAACATTTGTCTTCTTCTTCACCTCTTCTCATAGCCCTTACCCAATGCATTGGATTGACAGAGTGTTAGGTGAATTTTTTGTCTGTGTTTCTTCACAATACTTTTCGTATGACTAGAATTAGTTAGTGCAACAAACTTCAGTACAGAATATTAGTATTGAATTGTTTAAAAGTGTAAAAAAATTTAGAATTATACTCGTTTATTCTGACTGATAAATTCTTTGTTTTGTCAGTATTTTCATTGTGTCTGTACAAATGACTATTTTTGGTAACTGGTCGTGGTTATAAATTGTACTTCTGGAAGTACCGGAATGTTTGGGCCCTCAAGTGACATGCCAGATCTCCTAATCTATCAGTTCAAATTATTGTAAACCCCATTGACCCAGAATCAAATTACGATAATTTAAGAATCCTTAACTGTGATGGTACTGATGCGCGAAACTCATAATGTTCGTCAGTTTTCTGAAGCTGTCAGAGGTGTAGACACCCAAATGAACTCTGTTCTTTGGACTGCCTTGCTTTTCAAAAGCAAGGGAAAAATTTTTCCTTTCTCTTCTTTCTGGTATATAATTTCTTCTCTGAATAAAGTGAGTTTCAGTCTGCGCTTGTTTGTCTCTTCTATTGTGTCCCGTTGGTTTGCGCTTCCAATTATTCCATTATGAGTTTGTACCAACTAGCCCGCCTGTCAACACTACTGCGGTTATATACTAGTTCACAATATTCATGGCACTGCAGCCGAACCCTCGCCAAACTTTGCTAAAACCAAGGATGTTACGCCCAGCGAGTTTAACGTGGCAAACCTTTCTGGTCAGACAGGGCTGAACGTGCGTGCTTCTGATACTTGTTTTTTTAGGGGCGAAGCTCCTTACGCCGCGTGTCGTGTGTCCGCGATGTATGTAGTAGTAGTAATAGCAGCAGAATCAGTAGTTGTAGGTAGCCGCCTCTCGTTTACTCCTTGCAATGTGCGCTGGATGGCGGTACTTGCATATGATGAATATATGTTGAAAAGATGCGAGATGGCGGCACTTTGAGTGTTCACTAGATGAACCAACGGATAGACAGACAGACAAACAGACAAACAGACAGACAGACAGACAGACAGGACGGATGGACGAATGAACTGACTGACTGACGGACACGTGGACGCATGCACGGACGGACGGAAAGACAGACCAACAGACAGACAGACAGACAGACAGACATATGGACACACCGACGAACGTATGGACAGATGAACGGACGCATAGACTGACGGAGGTATGGACAGACACACAGTCAGACGCACGGATGGACGGATGGACAGACAGACAGACTGATGGATGCATGGTTGTATGAATGGATGGATGGAAAGGTAGACGCACGAATGAGCGGACGCACGCATTGACGCACGCACTGGCGGCCGCATGGAGGGACTGACTGACAGACGCACGGATGTACACGAGGATGGACGGACGCATGGGCGCATGAAAGCACGGACAGTAGGATGCCCGGATGTACTGATGGACGCTTCGCCCCACTCATGATCATTCTCTCCGTGGATATGCTGTGTTTATTTGTTTTGTTTTTGTAACCATCAAATTGGAGGCGAATTTTATTGGAGATTAAGTCAGCAATACTCGTATCTGTAAGTTATTTTATCAGAAACAACTATCTTTTTATTTATGATTAGTGTGTGCGGATTTGCTCCTCATTCGTAAAGGGGGGCGCGTGCCGCTCTTCTAGTCTGGCCGTGGAGTTGGCTACCTACTACTACTACTACTATTACTACTACTACTACTACTACTACTACTACTACTACTACTACTACTACTACTACTACATGCATCACGGACTCACGACCCACAGCATAGAGATCTTGCCCCCCCTCCCTCCAAAACGACTGCAGATGTTAGGGTGCACATTTGCGGGCATGAGGTGTGTATACAGCTTTCACATAGCTGATGCGCTGCGATATGTGATATGCTGGATTTATAGAATAATAGCTGGGCAACACATAAAAAGACATGACATAATGAAAACCTCGCTCTTTAGCCGAGTGTATATCGATCGCGCCACGTGAAATCCCGTCCGTGAGTCCCATGCTAGTCCACTTAGCATCAATAGGTTGTTGAAAAAATGCATGTCAGCAAGACACTAACAGCTTCATTGCTCAAGAGTGACTTGTAGCGTCAAAGGACGGATAGAACACTGACAATGGACAGCCATGAAATTACACGTAAAGCTTCCAAGCAAACACGCGTAAGGTGGGCAGACCTTGAAATCAAGCACGAGCGGCTGACTGTTTCGTTCGTATACGGTTCTCGTCGCACGGAAATCGAAATGTGTACGATTGAGACTAACGCATATGATCTAGCGGCCACAGTATTTATGTTTGAGTAGCCGATGCCATTCCTAACAAGCAGGGCACACCCTTCGGTTGCCAAGGCACTTTGTAGATGCATGTTCACGCGCGTTTGATCACAGCATCAGTGCAGTGTAATATGCACACTGGAGCGATAACTTTCTGGAGCAGCCCTTGCTGTAATTACGCTCCGGAACGCGAGCGTATCATATTACATGACCTCTGCGTCGAAAACAATTGGCGTGCGTCAATGAGCCTGTGCAAGCTTCATGCTACGTGACTGCGTGAGAAGGTCTTGTCTTAGCGCTGAGGCACTGGAACTGCAGCCGTTTGAAAGCGCGCAAGAATACGGCAGGGTTGAGCTTGATTTTGGAATATCAAAGGTCTTAATCATTTCTTGCGCGTGTTCTTGAAAACAGCTTAGAGAACGAGCCCACGAGACGCGGTTCTTTCGTGTTTCCCGTGGTTTACTGCACCCCCAACTCCTCGTGAGAGGCGCTGCACGCCAGCCGGCGCGTGCAACGTCGGGCAACCTTGCCTCCTTCGTGACTTTGCCTAGCTGTTCAAACGAGCGACGTATCAATTATTGTTTTGTAGAAGCATGTAGTGCACGTAAACCTGTACCCATATGTTCTCCTGGCCACGACAAATTGGCAAGAGCTCCCCTACACATACTGCAGGTACGCTGATAGCTCTTTCATCTCGGCCAATAAGCCACATTTCGTATTCAGGGTTAATGGATTTGTTGTCTTTATGCGCACGATACAAAAACAATTGGTGTAGGAGAGAACGACGTGCGGGTGCTTGCCTTCGCTGCTTTTGTTTGAAAACAATACAACGCTCTGGTACGTTTGTTCTGTTCTTTCAACGCGCGTGACCCTTTGAGGCGGCTGTTTCAGGGACGGTCATGGAACTGGCATGTGGAGCGCTAGGCGCTTATCCGTGTGCCCGATACGGGACACAGAAAGAAACCTCTTCTCTTTCCTATTTTCTTATTGTTCTAATAAATAGCCACTTTTATATATTCGCATAGACAACCTGATGAGAAGTATCCGGTTTAGCATTCGGGCAGTCCCATTTTTAGCACACTTTTAAAAATGTTAACCATTAAGTGAAATGAAGAAAGGATGAACCCTAAAAGGCCTCCTTTCAAACGCCCACCCTCTTTTTTCTCTCCTTAGAATATTGTCACACAACATTTAGTTGGGACCAAAAGTTCAAGGGTTTCGTTTCCACTGTAAGTGCAGTGAAATGGTCATTCCATTTCGTCCACCATTACAGGATTGAAGTGGCGCTTCTGCAAACGAAAATTCAGGATGTTGTTCCAGGCTGTTTCATGGATGCAAAACGTTGGAAATGTACGCCTATTCATAGTGAGTATGTGGCTTCAGCAGCCCTGATAACAACGACAACAAGAAAAAAAAAAGCGTGGCGGAGTGGGGAGGGGTCCACACTCTCCACGTAAAGCTCATAATGCGAAGCTTATAGACCTTAAATGCTTAACGTGATCTTTTTTGGCTGGTGCTACGTCCTTATTTGGCGTAGACAAGGTAGAGTCTAACCGCAGCCTGTCACAGACCATGCAAGGACGTCCAAACTGCAGCGCCACAACTGAAGTGCAAAATGGGCTGCGGCACCCCTGTTAAAAGTCCATTAACAGGGGTGCCGTTCGTCGCTGTTATACACGGCTTGCGCTGGGCTCAAACTTGGTGCGGCGGCTGAGTGGACTATCTCTGTCGGTGAGCATGGCTCCCGACTTTTTACCTCGATCTCCAAGAGCTTCAATTTTAACGCGTTCTGTTCAGGGTATGACCATGGAAACATTCTGTACTGTCCGTTTCCAGTAGGCACTGTCCAATAAGTACGCAGTTTTGCCCTCAGCGCAGCCGTTTTCTCAGATCGGCGCGAATGCTTCGTTTGAGTGCTTTCTTACGTCAAAAAAGATTTAAAGAAAGTATCCTGGCAGCGTCAGCCTTGTGAGCATTCGTTTCACGGAAAACGAAGTGCCTCCACGCCCGTTTGTAGTTCACTTGCATTGGGTGCATTCTGCTCAGTTTTTAATGCGCGCCTAACTGAACGTCACGTTTCCTTGCGCGTAACGTTCCTAGACACACACTTAGGCTGTTGCACAAAAATAAAATATTCATGATAAACGCACAGACATCCTTTCTTTTGGTCCGGCCTTTTTTTATCATCTTATCACAGTGCACATCAGTGCACAGGCAAACACGTGCCGCTTGGTGTAGCGTCCTCGCCAGAGATACCATCTTTGCGCTGTTGACCAAACGCACTTTTATATATGCAGACCAAGTTCCCACCTTTGAAAAGAGATTGAATATATTTAAGGATCGTTATTAGTATTCGACGGTAATGCGCATGGTTTCGGCACTTATTCCATTTTATCGAGAGGTAGACAAAGGATAGGAAGACTTGATGCAAATAACTTCCTTTTGAAACCAGGTTTGGCGCGACTGCTATGAATAATCTAAGCGACTGTGATCACTGAAATACAAATGAGATGGTGGTGAATTCATTTGATTGATTGACTGATTGATTGATATGTGGAGTGTAACGTCCTAAAGCCACCATATGATTACGAGAGACGCCGTAGTGAAGGGCTCCGGAAAGTTTGATCACCTGGGGTTGTTTCACGTGCACCCAAATCTGAGCACGCAGGGCTCAAGCATCTTCACCTCCATGAAAAATGCGGCCGCCGGAACCTGCATTCAATCCCGCGACGTTTCGATTAGCAGTCGAAAGCCATAACCACTAGACCGCCACGGCGGGGCAAGAGTGGGAAAAGTACGTAATGTGCACCCAGACATAAATTTTCTTTGCTTGTGCATTTATATATGTGCAAGACTTTCAAATGTACCTAGGCCGGAATGTCCTGTATTCGTATGGCATTGCAGACCGTGATATTTTGGCCACGCCTGCATCTTCCTCGTAAATATTTTGTCATTGCTGGTCTTAAGGTGGAGTAAGATAAGGTGGATTAGTTTTAAGGAGGCGCACTTTTCGCAAGAAACAACTTGTGGCTTGGCGAAAGAGGCAGATGAGGCGGTGGTGTGTGCGTGAGGATCGGCTGCAGCCGGTGGTGGTGGTACTGTGGCGAAAAGTCAAACCATACTTTCGGAGACATCCGGCGAAAAAGCGATGAAGGACATAAGTTGCGTTGTAGCGTATTCGAACATGTTCACTCTCCCTCAACTCATGGCCATTAGTTCCTCATTCTCCTTAAAAATACATATGAACATTTGATTACGCAATTCCAAGTCTTCTCCATTAAATATAATGTTTGTCTTCTACCTAGAGCATGTACTATTTATATCATGACAAAATAACACAGAGGCACAAAGTAACATTCGTCACGCCCACGCAGAATGATATCGTACTTACAGATACCTATCTGTAAAACTCCTGGTCCTTCAACGCTCATCTCACCCAGATATATTTCTTTGGTGTGTAGACCTATGCAGATTTTGTGGGTGGTCACACATGCACCGGGGATTATATTATACACTGAAAAGGCTATAATAACTGCAAGTTGTATCACTGTGTATGCCTGCTCTGCTCTCTCTCTTTCGTCATCTTTAAAACTCCATTATCCTTTTTCCCAGTGTAGAATAGCATACAGTCCTTCTAGGCTGCTTAACTCCCCCTCCTCTCTGCTCTCACTTGTTCCTTCCTTCCTTCCATCCATACTTCCTTCCTTCCTTTCTTCCTTCCTTCCTTCCTTCCTTCCTTCCTTCCTTCCTTCCTTCCTTCCTTCCTTCCTTCCTTCCTTCCTTTCTTCCTTCCTTCCTTCCTTCCTTCCTTCCTTCCTTCCTTCCTTCCTTCCTCCATTCCTTCCTTCCTTCCTTTCTTTCCTTTATTTCTTTCTTTCTTTCTCCAATCAGTATGAGAAGCCGGCCTGTCTGTCCATTCATTTTAACTGTACTAAACTTTTCAAATACTGTAGAAACATTTTTCTTATTGCAGGGCTTAATCATCTTAGTCGCTTCCTTCAGATTCCAGGGCACGAAGATATAACTGTCAATGAATATGTGAATGCAGACGCAGTTGCATCAAATGATACTTCCATAATATCTATATTACCGACGATGGCATTTGTATTTGCGGTAGAATTTGACGAATTATCCATGCCAAATAATATCGCTAGGTGTTTGTCAGCATACGACTTTCCTCGTCTCAAATGTTAGTAGAAAGTTGATGGCGCTCGTCTAGAAGGGCATAAGTATCAGTCACCAGAATACGACGTTGAGCCCCCCCCCCCCCCCCACTAATCTTTTACCTACACAGGGCTGGTCTGGTGCAGATACGTTTACGCCTCTATTGCAATGGCAGTGAATCTTTACATCATTTCTGCTTAACATGAAGATTATAGATCAGTCAAATGCAAGAATTCTGGATGGAACACACTGAAGCATGGACTTGAGTTTATCACTTCCAGGGATTATTTTCATTCGAGGTTTCGTACTTGGTTCTATCCACAGGAACGTTCGCTATGCTGAATGTGATTTCCTACGCGAGATGAAACGGGTCTGGCCCTTGGTCACACCTCGTGAAATGTGGTGTAATGTTGCAAAACCGCCACGCCATAGACAAACGTCCCGATACAGCGTTGGATATATTTTGCTCAACCTGAATAGACTTCTAAAAATAGAAATAACATCTGTAACTTGCGGAACTCCGTAACGTCTTCCATGCGAAGAGATTTACGGGGAACGCTATATTTTTGCCATGTCCACCATGGTTAGCAAGGATATCGTTTGGAGCCATTAGGTAGGATTTGATTGCCGGAGACAAACGCTGTGGGAACATACTGGCAACAAGAGCGCCCTTCTTGACGACGCCGGGAACAAAATGTTCACACTCGCAGCGAGTACACCTCAGGTCTTTCTTCAAATAGAGAAGAAAAACAGCATGGCCTATAAACTCGCTATAGTCCATCACATTGCCGTAATAACACTACGTTATTTAAAAAGGTGGCAGGTTATTTAGATAAACGTACTCACTTGCTCCCAAGTTACGAAACATGAGAACAATGGCTGAGAAAGCATAAAATTTGCGCTGCGTGCACTCCGGTCACTAGACTTCTTTTCAGTCAGTAAAAGAAAACAAAACGAAAATATCTAAATACGCTTTTGGTCTGATCAGCATCTAGGTATGCTCTTATCTATTTACTCTGAATGTCTTTTGTGACTAAACAAGCAAGTTCTAGAATGCGTGTATCGTTGAGTCAATCGTGATTACCAAGAAGAAGCTCATCCTGAGGAATTTCATGAATTCTGAAATCAGCCCGTTTTTTTGGAGCACTGCCCTATAGCGTTGAAGTAATGCGCATACTGTATGATTGAATGCCTCCTCTGAATCCACCTTCCCCATTTGCAGACATCGAAAGCGACCGCCCACAAGAATGTTCACTAGCGGTTCAGCGCTATCCTTATCACTCACTTGCGTATTGACCACTGCGTTTCTGCAGGGGTGGAACAGCTGCACCATTTGCGAAATTGTGCGCCAAACTCGTTTACCTGCGCCATCCTGCGCCGAACCACCACTGCAGTGCCAAACTACTGCACCGCAGCATGAGAATTGAGGCGCAAAATGCAAAAACCATGAAGCGCCATGCCTGGAAGTTTGGCGGAAAAACTGTCTTTTTGGCTTGACCGAAACTGCTACAGTTCCAGATTCGTAAAAGCTGTGATCGCTCCAGGAGCAGCTGTGAACGTTGATCCGGAGGGCATGTGTATTTTCTGTATGTGCGGATAGATCGTTGACCCTTCCACTTGCCGCGCTCTCAACGTGAGGAGACGGCGAGAAGTGCATCTCTCCCCGATCTATCAGTCTACGCGACATAGAATCGAAAAGAGTTAGCGTCCAGCCTTGCAATCTGTCGCAATCGTATTCATTGCTTCGCTATTCCGGTTAAACTGTTTTTTTATAACATGATGGCAGCGTTCAGCAAAGGAATCAAGGATGGCAGTAACGGTGCTCAAAAGAAGGGGGGTAATGCACGTTTTCCGGAACAGCCTAGCGAAGTTGGGAGCGTATGCGCGTATTCTCATTCATATGGTCACTGTGCTTCGCGCTTATCGACTCTCCGGTTGAGGCTCGCGCGTTCAGGTATAAAGCAAAAAAAAAAAAGGAACATGGGTGGCTGTATATAACTAAAAGAGTCACAGTTGCATCGCAAGTATGGAAGAAATAATGCGATAGCAATAAATTATAAGTTTATTCACAGTGGCAGTGGCAGCTAACTCATTTGGATACGACCTCACGTAACAGTCGAAAGCACTGTTGTACAAGAATACGACCTCTTCAAGGAGAGCAACACTTTTTGCGCATTCTCTTCGCGAATAGTGTGAAGCGCGTAGCCTAGTATATGCGAGTCGCCCCCCTGATGGCTGCCGAGCTACCGTGCGCACCAGCGTTCGCGACCAAGAGGCAAAGTTTATAGTTGTTTCTCGAGCAACACCCTCCTCGCTCGTAGTTTAAAATGCGAAGCATTTCTTAGCGACCTTCGGCGAGTTTGAGCGTTTCAATCTCGCAACCTACGACGTTTAGCTCTCCTGCCCGTAATGATAATGCTTTCGATACCAAAATTGGTGTGGCATAACATGACTGTGAGATGGACATAACTGACTAGTCATAGCATGAAAATAAAGGCACTCGTGTCATGGATGTCATGATTTACATTTCATGGTCTTACTGATCTTGCGGTGGTTTCGTTCGCATAGAATTTTGCAAAACTGGTATGGTACGGCATGACTGCTTGGCGAACATTAGTGACTAACCCTAAGGTGGAAATGATGACATGTATATCATGATTTATATGTTATAAATAGTCATGACTACACGCCACGCTCATGGTGCACTGGCGGTCATTTCGCTAGCTTCACATATATCAAATTTGGTATTACGCAACGTGAATGGATGAGGAAGGTACATGAATGGTGCAAACATGATAAATGAGATTCGTGTCACGTAATAACATGACTACATGGCAAACTCATGATGCGCTCTCAGCTGTTTTGTTAGCTTCACATATACCAAATTTGATATTACGTGACGTGAATGGATGAATAATTGTGGCATGCGTGTCATGTAAAGTACGACTACATGCAGCGCTCATAGTTCGCTCGCGGTGGTTTCGCTAGCTTCACATATACCATTTTTAGTTTTGCATGACGCCAATTGATGACGAAGGTATATGACTGGTAAAAATATGATAATTATGACATGTGTGTCGCGTAACGGCATGCTCAGGATGCTCAGCCGTTTCGCTAGCTTCACATATATCAAAATTATTATTACTCGACATGACTGGACGACAAAGGTAAATGACACAATTCAAACATGACAATCAAGGCATGCGTGTTATGTGAAACATCACTACATGCCACGCTCATAGCACACTCCCGGTCTCCCGGTCGTTTCGCTAGCTCTACATACACCAAATTTGGTATCAAGTGGCATCAATGAACGACCAAGGTTTATGACAAGACGAAACACAATATTCATGATAGCGTGCCTACATGCAGGACTATATAACTACATGCAATGCTCATAGCGTGCTCGCAGCTGTTCGCTAGTTCCACATTAACCAAATTTCGTACTACCTGACGTGAATGGACGATGAATGTGAACGGCACGTCCAAACGACATAATCATCATATGCGTGTCATGTAAACAAGGCTACTTGCTACGCTCATAGCGTGCTCGCGGCTGTTTCGCTAGCTCCACATATACCAAATTTAATATCACTTAAGGTACACAGACGGTGAAGGTATATGACACGTAAAAACGAGATGATCATGACATAGAAGTCATTTACGGCGTACTTAACGTCCGCCTCGTAACGTTGGGCTCATTTTAAAGTGTCATATCTATCTTCCCCTGTCGGGCTTCGCATATCATCGAATCCTAATGTACGAGGGATCTGCCATTTCTTTTACGCTCCTCCAAGACGGTAGGATTGCTTCCTGTCTGCTTCGACTACAGGCCTCTCGTGCATCGAATGCTATCGCACGCGCCCTCCAAGCGGTGAAGATGGGCCTGCTCGTTTGACCGCTGCTTCAGCAGCGTTCGTCGTCCCTACTCGCGCGCTTCTACTCGCGAATGGAACATACGATGCGTCGGAGTATGTTACGAGTTTGAACTTTACACGGGACATGAAGATAACGGAGAATAGCTATCAGGAGTATCCATATACGTTCTTTCGCATTGATAAGGCTACTGCACGATTTCTCTGAATGTTTAAAAATGCCACATTGAGAAAATGTAGCTTCACAACTGCTTTGAAAGGAACTAAATCTGTTCTAAACATGCTTGAAAAGATCCTTCTGACTGCTACAAAAAGAACTATTGCCTGCTGCTAGGGCAGCTTTCAAACCCATGTACCCTGTTTCACCCCTGTTCCTGGAACGATGTACGAAGGTGCACCGGAAGAGACGCGACGACACGTTTGTGTACAAGCAATGCGGATGCATTTACGGCAACTCATGTACGCTCAATTAAGAGCATTGATCGTGTCTTTGAGGTCGATCCGTAGTACCTCGCTTCGAGATTCCATTTGACTGGCAGTTGTCCTGCTTGTAGATACGTGGGCGCGCGGTGCTACACAGACCTACAGCGCTGTCGTCACGTTGCACATAAGGAACGAACGATGAGAGCCGTAGAACCTCTACAACGACAGAATGCGCAATATCGAAGGATCTTGTTACTTGCAGAAACAAGCAAAAATGCCATGAGACAACACACGACAAACAGCTGGTCGCATGATGACGGCTGGCCCACAGTGCCTTTCTTTTCCGCGAGCCTATGTGAACGAAAGGGCGTCGTCTTTGTGTCTAGGTCGCTTCGTTGGCAAGGAAGAACACACAGTAAGCAAATTGGATCAGCGTGTCATCGCACCGCTCTCTTCCCTTTCGACGGGCAAGCTCGATCACGTATGTCCACAGGACCTCCCCCCTTTCTGACAAGAGTCACGTGCGCTTCGAGGTCGGACGGGAAAGATGCGTTCGTTGTTGGAATGTCTGCCTATGCGATAAGCGTCGTGATCTGTCTCGCTTTACATAACAGTGACCACGCGAGGGGTAGTGTTTGCTTTCAGAGCTAATGCCGGAAGGTCTAAAGACTGCAGTCGTCACCTTTGGCGATCCGACCTGGTTAAGGTTAAAAGGTGCCTTTGGAAGACAGCTGAAGTGATGGTCCCTGTGAAACTTTTGTTGTATGCGAACAGACACTTTCGAACGTTTTCGGAAAGTAAACCAGATTTAACCAGAGCTGATGTTACGTACTTGAAATTTGGTAGAAAATGCAGCAGCACTGGTTCTGATTGCTTCAGACAACGATAGAGTTGAGGCTCGTATGAATCTGGGACATATACAAGTCTAGAGCTCATGTGTACCTAATGTAATCAAAGAAAAAAGTTTGCCGTGTTTGGAGTTGAGTTAAAAAAACATTTTACTTGTAATCTCTCTTGTAATCGCTCATTCAGAGGGCTTATTGGTGCGGTGCAATATAAGCCGTCATGACAATAGTATATGCGTCGCTGGGCTGTCCAAGAAAGGAAACTCGACAACATGGAAGAAACACAGGGCATGGCTTGGGCCACCTTACGACTCTTGTACGTGTAATATGATCACGATTACGCAAAATTATAATGAAGTGTACGAACGTAGAAAGGTCGGTTTGGATGTGAACTTTCAAACTACATGTTGGTGCGCACTCAGTCAGGCATGCTTACCAGTGTAGCAATTCATAGGTAGCCAGAGAGACGTAAAATAATTATAAGGACAACAAACAAGCATGGACGAAAAACGTGGTTAACTTCAGGTCTATAAGCGACGGCTTCAACCATCTCCCCTCCGCGGCCAGTCGTGAGCAGTCAGTATTGGTTACTGCGCGCACACCCGCCAGAACAAGTACAGCCCACCAGTGGCTATTTCACTCTTTTACAAGAATAAGGCATGCATAAGAAGCAGGAGACCCAGCTTCAAAAACAGACTGGCCTGGTAAGGGTTTGCTTGATGAAGCAAAAAATTAATGCGGGATCGTTCTGCAATGGGCGCCGGGTCGTTCGAGTTTAATCTTTCATTTCTTTTTCTACGTAGCTTACAAATTACATTTTTCGTTTATTGCAAAAGGCCCAAAACGCTGATAGCTAAATACGGTTCTGAAGTGGTGGCATCAAATAACAAAAAAAACGAGAACTACAGGCGCTGTATAGCCAATTTAGTACCACTGGGATGTTTCATGTTTTCTCGTCGCTCCTGGAGACCAGCAGCACAAAAGAAACATAATAAAAAGATCAGTGGCGCCAGCGCAGCCACGTCGCACCTGTTACGGCATCCACAGCCGGCTAGGGCCCAAATAAGCGCGTATTTCAGGTCTTCCTAGGAGGAAAAAATTGGCTGCTGATCTGATCGGCGCGTGCGCTATAGTTGACCCGCGGTGGACCTCTGTGGCAACATCCTCACACTCTTCTTCCAACGCCTCGCAGTGCTGCGTCTTCCGTGGTACTAGCGTGTTTGTTCTTGTCTTTCGCAGGGTTGCGAAATAGAAATGGGGCCCCGTCGCGATTCTTATTCGACGGGTGCAGGTCTGCCTCGTCGGCCGGCATCCCGCGACAGCAGCTCTTCCCCGGCACCCGCTATCAGTGCACTATAGCTGCTCCAGATCACGACTGGATAGCCGTCTCCGGAATTTCCGATGCGCGGATCTGATCGAAGACGACTAGAACCACACAAGCCTCTCTTCCTCTCACTCTCTCTTCCTCCACCTGCGACACGTTGCAGCCCCAACGTCACCGCTGGCAAACCTTCCTTACCAGGCTGTTGTAGAACACTTTACGGGGTTTTGTGGGATACTCTGCGTCCTGCTGCTTCTCGTGCGCTGCTCTTCCCGGATGGTCGCGTTCGAGGCGGACAACTCGGTCTTTCTGCGCGGCATTGCCTTCAGGGCGGCAACCGTAATAATGCGCGCGTTGCGCGGGGAAACCAGTTATGGATTCGTGAACGCACGTGTTGGGTTTGTATAGCATATGGTACGCTTTGGGTGAAGTATGTGAAATGAAACTGACTTAGACGTTATGCGATACGACGAACGTTTGAATTCGTTGGGGTAACAGTCTGCGCATGATTTTGACGTTTCGCGTGATTCGTATTAACATAACACAAATCTTGGGAAGGCACTTTCAAGCACGAAATTCCGGTATAGCTAACAAATTGAACCTTGCTTGGTTAGAAGATTTATAGCTTATAAAATGGACGTACGACCTTTGCAAATTGTGGTAACCTCATCGTAGTTGGCAAATCTTGGATTTGCTGCATGTTTGACTCGAGGCGCAGGTTCCGGTTATTCCGGTATGCGCAAGAGAGCGGCGTGGGGGGGAGAAACTACACCAAGCGTGCTTTGAAATTGAGGTACATACACTATCTCAGGCACTACGCTATGTGTGTGCGGCACAAAATGCAGCCGCTAATATCGGCCGCTAAAGTATGCGGAATGGGGATAGCGTGATAAGGGACTGCGTGCACTAGTTTACGAAGAAGGGTGAGCACACTCCCTCTTTTCTCCGTAATGTAGTCCTGTGTAGTTGACCTCTCTTTGAAGTCTGTATGGCATATGGTATTTTTTAAAGTGTAGTTGTCTCTGTCTGAATTTCTATCTGAAGTGTAGTTGGTCTTTGTCTGACCTCTGTAGAAAAACGATATTGTACGGGCCTTAAGAGAAGCGTTGATCACTGCCACTACCCCACAGAGACGTCAAGTCTCTCTCTCTCTCTCCCTGACTAACTGTTTCACGCAGGTATATTGTGGTTTTACGATTACAATCTGATTCTACAAAACTTCGCAACAGCTTAACTCATCTTATTTAATAGCTATCGAAATTCCTTTAGCATTACGTCATGTTCCAACTCCTTTACTGCCCGCAAACGCGCAGGTCATTCAGACGGTGAAGAAAGTCGGTGTTCGACGACAAGCTTCTGCCTCTATATGCTGATTATGTGTTTCTTACGAGCCCACTTAGGAAGCATTTTCGAGTACAAGGTTGATTTCCAGCGATATGACTTTGTCCCAGATCATGAGTACGTGTATTGTAGATTGCCATGCAGCCTATGTTAAACTTGAAAAAACTTTTTGCTCCCGTTGTCAGTGCCCTATTGACTTTAAGCGAAGCCAAAGCCTTTGTTAGGGGCAATCAAACGAGCATATCCGGTCATCATTGCGAAAACAAAACGAAATCACCCTGAGAACCAGCCAAAGCAAGAAACTTATGTCTCCCCTCACTCAACCAACAGTACCGCATTATATAACCTAGATAATCGTCGAACAATTCAATGTATTGCGCGCGAGTTCCTCTTAAGGATCGTTGAAAAGGCGTCTGAAGCTGTATCTTATGATATGCTGAAGATATATGGGTCATTTCTAAAATTGATCTACCAAAGGTGTACAAAGGGTGCCGTACAATTATTGTTATCTTTTGGCGCTGGGACAGAATTATCTGTGCTCTTTTCAACTCTTGTGGTACGCGAGGGTCACGGCGCGTGTTTTGTGCAACGCCCTTGAATACATACGTGCATAGTGCTTAAATGAAACGGTGCTTGGAAGAAGGTGCAGTTCAAAACAAGTTCATTCTGATTCAGTAATTTTACAGGGCCCTCACCGATTCGTGGCTGCATGTGCTGTGCTGGTGTATATTTCAGGCTTACATCTACTCTCGAGTACGAAAGAGCCTGGCTTTTTTGTCTTTACGACAAGGTATGAAACCCAAGATGGCTGACTGGCAACCAGCGTGGGTAAATGATGGCGCAATATTATTTCCATATATCTACACCTCCTGGGGCATTCGCAGCACTACAGGGAGGACAAACGGCCCATGGGCGTGCAATACAGCTTTTTGATAGCGGTATGGGAAAAACACATAATTTATGCACATTCATTATAGAAGCATAAAGCTAACGTCTATATGGCATAGACGAGACAAGACTTTGCCTTGTATGTGTTTTTGTCAAGAAGTCACTTTGCCCTCTGGCTGTTTTTGCGCTGTATTCCACGCGCAGAAAGTTTTCTGATCACAAACCATCAGCCTGCGGACAGCTGGAGTGAATGACCTCGAAAACAAGACACACATGCGCTTTTTGAATAACCTAGCACAGTCATTGGCTGGAAGGATGCAAAATTTATTGATCTGATAAAATGTTTCAGAATAAATAGATGCGTGCAGGTGATTATTGCCCCAAAAGCACGAGACCTGCAATATTATCTGTAAATGAAAAAGATGAAGTGGATAAGAAGCTCTCACAGCTTCTCATACCTCTCGTGCTATCAGGACGTTACGGTCTTTAGTTCCGTCTCAGCTGAGGCATCTGAAATTAGTATGAGTCCTAGGTCACTGAGGGTTAAAATTAAATGAAATGGCTGATGCCTTAGCTCGCGCATCGCTATATCTCCCGATAGTTCAAGTTCCTCCGTTGGCAGAATACGTCGCCGCAATGAGGTACAGAACATTAATTATTCACACAGATCGGATGAAAGCTAGACCCACGTGGACGGAATATAAGCACTTAAGATTCCCATGGAAGTCGCAGTGGAGCCAATCTCGGCAATCAGAAGTGACGATCACTAAATTTTGATGCCGCGTCCTCCCCCTCCCCCAATAAATTTATGCTTTCACAGGGCTCGTCTTACGGTATCACCCCTCTGCCAATTCTGCGGAGAACTAGCAAATATCGAACATAACTTTTTATCATTCAGAAGATATTCTCGTATTAGAACTCGAAATCTCATTACTCCTCTTTCAAAAATGGGCTTAACCATACCCGGGGAGAATGTTTTCAGCTACGGTGCCTCAGGCTTGAGATACTGTCTCAGGGATGCCTTTCATGGCGCGTGTAATTTCGTTATAGCTGCTAAAAAAAAACCATTTTATCCTGGTATTTGAAATTATTCATCATTTCAACAAGGTAAAACCTAACCAAGTTCTGAAAAATTGTTCCCGTCGCTTATACGGCAGTCTGGTATACAAGCTCAAAAGCATAATGCTTACAGTTTAAACTTAATGTATTACGTATTGACATCTAATTTTTTTTATCTTTTATAATCACCTACCATTCCTAAAATAATATTTATATGTCTAAACATCTCATTCTCAGCCTATCCCCTAAAGTGGGTTCGTAGGAAGCAAAACAACACAAAACAAAAGCATGCTTCGTTACAGTAATGCATACCAATATTTAGCCAACGTATTCTCGGCCTCGGTATAACAGCCGTTGTTGTATAAACGACCTAAAATTGAAAGTGAACTGTTAGTCGTGCATGTCGATGAGGTGCCGTTTCTTGGTGTTGGCTGCATTGAAATCCGTTAGGCAAGATTCCGAGAAACGTTTCGTTATCGCCACGATGACGTGCGCGGAGTTAGGGGAGGGCGAAGTTTGAGTGCCTCCTTCCCCTCCGGTATGAATTCGATGCATGGGGTGCATTTCAGGCCTCCCACTTTTAGCTAACTAGTAAAATAAGTGACCATCCTCCGCCCCCCTACCCATCCCTCCTCCTCACGACCTCTGAAGCCATTCGTGCGCACGCTTGTGGGTGCAGCGTAAAAAGAGTCCGTAGTAACTGTGGTCATGACTTCAGTAGCAGTCGAAGACTACGCCGCAAAAGTAGGAACGCTAAATTGTGGGCGCTATGCTACGTGGCAGGGAAACAACGCTGCGCATTTGAGAGTAAATGGAGACTGCCACAATTTCCATTAAATACATTCGACACCAAAGTTCTACATCATGTTTTGAAGTAAGTAGTTAAGGACCCGTTTATGATGACTGAAAAAAAAAAAACACCAGGCCTGCGTGGTAGGTGCAGCACAGTCACAGCGAAAGCTAGAAGAGCGGCCTTTCGGAACCTTTTCAAAACACTCATTGGGTAACTACTGCAAGAACACTTGCTTAGTACCCACTAAGGCAATAAAAATAAACTTTTGGGTATTAGGCTGGCATTCACTATGCCATTTTTCGTCATTCTTTTCAGAAGCGTGGTATCCGCTAAACACTTGCTGGGAATTTCATGCCAATTGTCCATGCAGTGGGTGACGGCGATGAGGAATTATGGCTGAAGTTGGTATGTGCCACATTTATAGGGAAACAAGAAGAAGCTTTTGTAATGGGTTGAATCATTGGACGGCCCGCTCGTTACGCTAATCGCATTGTGTGGCGACTGGTTGTTCTTTCGCTGTTGTAAAACGCTTTATAAGTTGTATTAACGCGATTGCTTTCTCGACGTCAAGCCTGCCTAAAGCAAGTTTGATAACAAGTTACAAGCACCGGTGTAGCTCAGTGGTAGATTACTGGGTTTGAGCCCCACTGTGCCATTGGTGCTAGGTCATGCCTGCCTAAGGTGAATTTGACAACAAGATACGAGCACCGGCGTAACACAGTGGTTGAATATTTACCTGACATCCAGCGGACCCGGCTTTCAAGCCCCCCCCCCCCCCCCCCCCCCCCGTGTTATTGGTGAAAGGTCTACTTTTAATTTTGCGTGATGTGCTTACGGACAGCGGCGGCGGCTGTGTCGAACAACATGCAACTGCGCGTGGTGATCTCATAACAACATTCACTGTAAACAAAACAAAAATCGCCACCTTGAATGCGTGGATGCTGATTATGTGTACGCGTATTTACAGCGGCCAGTCAAAGTTAGGCCTTCTGGGAGGAACAATATTGGCGCGATCCAGCGTCATTTCTTTGTAGACAAAGGAGGCCACGTGAGCACTAAAAGCAATGACGCAATAGCTACGTGTGGCATCAGGTGCACGTGAGCAACACGTGGACGACAGTGGGAGATAGAGAGCCCACTTATGCGTCCTGGAAGGCAGCGTGAGTGTGACTGTTCAATAAAAACACACAAAAAAGAAACACGTACTAAATATAGACAAAAGACACACTCAGCGTGCAGTCACATCCACCTGGGGCGGCTCATTGTTCGTTGCACAATCATACTTACATAACTAATTACTAGCTTGCTTAGAATGCTGCACTAAGGCAATAAATCTCGTGAAGTAATTGGTAGTTATTCTTTACATTTAAACCGATTCCACGTCGTTATTGTGAGGAGCTCAGTTTCTCTCAGAAGTTGAGTGACACACACGTTGATTTTAGATATGTTCTAGGTTTTACGACTCGCTGACGCTTCGCTAACGATCGGAGTGTGTACCCACAAATGTTTTCCACATGTTATCGCACCTTCCACAATCATTCTGTCAGTATCCTAAGAGCAAAATATATGCCTGGGCGTGAGATGTGGTGACAGCTGCAGAAAGCTTGGCGTTTGTTATACTCGCGATGCCAAAACGAGTGTGTGCCACCGCTCAAGATCATAGTCGAAATTTACGGACGCGTTTTTTGCGTGAAAATCATGAAAAGAACAATATTTTCTTACGGGTCATGTTTATAAAGAGACGCTATACGCATCATGAAGCTATTCCTATACATATATTTTTAATTTATGCAATGTCGTTTGGCGTTTTTGCTCGTGTAAAGACATCGCACGTTCTACGTTCCCCTCACATTCGGAATGGTATCTTCTTCAGGCGAGTGCTTGCTGCCGACCAGCTATTTCGAAAACTCGCCGAAGAAGATTGTGACAAATTTCACTCTCAAATGGCAGTCTAATGAAACGAAGCAAATGGTATGCATTATCCGAACACGGCCCTCATTCGCACTACTTCGTGAAGTACATGTGCAGTTGCACCGCCACTGTAGCTTTCCCTTCATCGCCAAGAAGAGTTGTCCGTGACCGTAGGGTCATCGAATGGGTGCCTTGAAAAGGGAAGCGCTGGATGGGAATGGGAATACCATATTCGTAGGAATTATGGTGAAATGAGAAAACTTGAAAGCGCAACATCCAGACAGATGACTCAAGGGAATGCCGTTCTGAGAAACTCTGGAAAGAACAACCGACCTGCAGTGGGCATAACTTACTTTGCAACTTTGCGTAGGCTGACAACGAGAAGTGCGTGAACTCGCTATGTTTGTTGAGCCTAAACAGAAAGCACCAAAGTCAGTCACTTGTTCTTGTTTTGCCTAGCTGTCCGCTGCGGTGCTATTGTGATTACGGTGCTTCGCTGCTGACCCAAAGGTCACGACTTTGATCCCGACTGTGGCATTCGCACTTCGATGGAGGCGAAATGTGAGAGGCACGAGTGGTTTGCAATAGCAGTGCACGTGAAAGGACATCACATTGTCAAATTCTCTGGAGCCCTCCTTCTAGAGCGCCCCTCACAATCGTGTCGTATTTTCGGAACGTTAAACCCCAGATATTAATACCACCCTCAGCCATGGAGGGTGAAAGCTCCTAATTTTTATCGTGGATTTTTATACATCTCGGTGCTGTGAATGTTATACTTCTGAAAAATACTTCGCAATTTCGCTGTTATGTCAGGAGCTGCTGGAGTATGTGAGCCGAATTCGGTATCACTTCAATCTTCTCTATCTATGATAAAAATGCTCAGCGTTTCTGCGCCGGTGGCAATGACCCACCGTTCACGGCGCCAGCTTTGTAGAAAAGCAACGGACGACAAGAAAAAAAAATGAACCACTCAAGAACTGTGCCTATGCAGAACACACGAAAGCATTTTCTTCGAGAGGTAAATTTTATCTTCCCTTTGAAAACCTACGACCGACTACTGCTCCGTCGGAATATTAAGTAGTTCCGCAATTCGAATACACCTTCCCCTATCGAATCTTCACTCTCTAGTAAAAAACGATCAGCGAAAGCCATTTCCGCCCCTCACTCCCCTGCAGAACCGACCACTGAGCGAACATTGCGAGGCGTGGTACGGCCTACAATCTCTTTTCATTGCATCGACGCTCACTGCGGGTGCCACTACAGCGGCGGCGGACTCGTCCGGGCGAAGTATATGCGCGAAGGGTCTTGGCGGTGTGGTGGGTACACATGAAAAGCACTCTTGCGTTCCGTCATCCCTCTCCTCTTCCCGTGATATTGACTGCTGTTTTACAATCGCTTCTTTCTTCGTTGCCGGTTATCGTTCTTCGGTTGACGCATGTATGAAATTATTCGTCTAGCGTGCGTAACCTGTGGCTCGGAAGCCTCTAGATGACAAGGGCTCTCTATGAGAAGGGTGTCGTCCCGCCTCCGTCGCCGTCTCACACACGAGGTAGTCTTTCAGCCAGTACCGCCAGCAGTACGGTCGAATTTCAGCAACGCCGGTGGCTTGCCTGTTTACGTACTAAACGAAACGCGTACACTGTCTTCTCCCGATGAGTATCACAGGAAATGGCACCAGAAATGGGAGAAATAATAATAATAATAATAATAATAATAATAATAATAATAATAATAATAATAATAATAATAATAATAATAAATAAACACCTAACATCATCGCGACCAAGAGATAGCCTTTCGAGCTGATCCCCCCGGAATGTGCCTCGACTCATGGCTACGGATAGATATATAGAAGCGGCGCCGTGCGCATGCGTTTCTGTAACGGTGCGCCAGCCGTCTCTCTAGAATGCCCTCTTCTTTTGTCTCCCTTCTAAGAGGTGGTCCATAACGGCATATCGGACGGCCGGATCGGCGTTGCGCGAAGTAGAATACAGCTTGGTAAGACCGAGAAACAAAATATAATATACAAAAAAGACCGCTGCGATGGTCGTTGTACGTATAGGGTGCGCTCACACCGACTGGCAACGAAGGCGCACAAGTGAACTTGGCTGTCGAAAGCGAAACAGGTGTATGCATAAAGCGAAACGCGTGTAGCCCCGCCGCGGTGGTCTGGCGGTTTAAGTACTCGGCTGCTGACCCGCAGATCACGGGATCGAATCCCAGCTGTGGCGGCTGCATTTTCGATGGAGGCGGAAGCGCTGCAGACCCGTGTGCTCAAATTTGGGGGCACGTTAAAGAACCCCAGGTGGTCTAAATATCCGGAGCCCTCCTCTACGGTGTCTCTCATGCTCATATGGTTGTTTTGGAAGGTTAAACTTCACATATATAACAATCAATCAAACTAAATACGTGTATTCATGAAGCGAAGTGTTTCTACGCATAAAGGGAAATACCTGTATGCGCAAAGAGAAATACGTGTAAGCGACCAGGATGACCGCTGCTACCTGATTTTTGCCCCGGAAAGAACCACCGACAAACATCGCTGTAGGTCGAAGGCAACCGGAAACGGGACTAGACGGTAACAGAAAAAAAAAGAACATAAAGAACAGGCGTGGCGGGGGAGATGAGACGGAACTAGATCACGCAGAGGCTAAGCACGTGCGATGTGCGAGCGCGCTATTTTCTTTCTGTTTATTATAAAACTAGTGGAAAATAGGGCTTGAACGTGCATTATCGGAAGCCGGGATAATACTCTCTTACGGCGCCCTCGCCGTTAGCATACGCGCTAGGCATCGCCTGCGATAATAGCGGCACCTGCGTGTTACTTATTTCCCCCCACAAGAGTGGAAACTTGGGCTAGTTGGCGCTCTTTCTGTCTACCCTGTCCTTTTTCCTTTGTTCGCGCGCTGAAACATCTTGCAAATATGTTACTTATTTGTTTTGGAGGCGAAGCTCCTCAAGGCGTGGGTCTGTCCATCCCTTGTATTTATGTAGTAGTACGTAACCGATGGTGGCCCATATCCACTCTAGATCGGATATGTGCCACAGGGGATGTGAGATGGGTGATGGCGGTACTCGGAGTGTTCACTAGATGAACGCTTGCACGGACGGGCAGACAGACTAGCATATGGATCGACGGATGGATAGACGCGCGGACGTTCGGACGGATGGACGCACGAACAGACAGGCAGGCATGAATGGACGCATGGATGGTCGCGCGGACAGACGAAAGCACGCTTCGACACACTCATCATCATTCATTACGTGGATATGCTGTGATTTTTTCTTGTTTGTGAACACCGGTTATCGAATAACGTGTTGCGAACAAACGAAAGAGAAGCCGCAGAGAGTGTGCCTTGCATTTAGGAACGAACTAATGAACTTGTCGCGAATAAAAAAAAAAAAACGCGAGACGAGACATTCCACTCAGAAGAATGTATGAGTGATGCAACGGTCATTTGAGTGATGCAACGGTCATTTGTAAGATGCAACGGTCATTTGTAAGATACAGCAGATTTTATTCGTTTTAATGAAACTTGTTTTAAAATAGGAGCTACCAAAGTGAGACGGAAAGTTTAAGGCAGAACTATTGGGTGCGCGATGAGCAGTTACCGCCAAGGCAGCAGTGATTAGCCAGCAGGCTTATCTCGTGATGCGTTATTTAGCCAAAGATGATTCTTGACAGCTAAAGACACCGATGAGTCAGTCGGGAAATTTCATACTATTACAGAGAGTGTCAAGAGAGAAAGAAATCATGGGCAGCTCTGAAGAAAAAATGATGTCTAACTAGATAGGATGTGGCCTTGGGCAAGTTTGTTATCAGCCTCTACATGCACAGCTGAAATTAAACTTGCGTAAGACGTTCAATTCGTTTTTATCCATAAAAAACAAACTTTAATACAGTAGTACTTAAGTAATTGTTGGTATCCATTACACCTAGCAGAGAGGTTAATACTTGTTTTTAATGTTGACTTGTATTGTTGAGATTACACATTCAACGTTGTAGTTTATTATATATCCCTACATCGTGTATGGTGCACTGCTTATGCAGTACCACAGAACAATTTAATAAAGAATCAACGGGTTTAATCTTGTAATGGCACAACGCATAGAGATTATTTTCCTAAATTCCATAGGAATTTCATGTTCACTAGGCAACCAGGGTAGTTTCCTTCTTAAACTGTACTGATCCAATTTTTGGGGAGCTAATATTTCACTATTAATGATATGCGTGAAAGTCAGGTATACTTATAATGCAAACTCCGAGCGGAATCACTTCTATATCCTGTGAGAGGTCAGCAAGTAGTCGAGTGAGAAATGGGCAGTTTGCAACGGCTGCAGAAGAGACCGAACAGATAGCTGATAATGAAAACTTGTGGAACCTCCCTTGATAAAAAAGCGCATCCACACTTCGTCTACCATGCGCGCTCAAAAGCGGTTAATCTCGTGGCCTTCGTTTCTTCCTTTCCCTTCAGTGAGTTGTTCACCTCATGGATGAACTGTCCTGGTAAGAGTATGCTGCAAATCCTCGTCAGGCCAATTGCACGCACTCGCTTCCGTGAATATATAGATGTTTTTTTTTTATTCAGTTGATCCGGTATAAAAGATGACGAGCAAGGTTCTTCGGAAGCAGAGATAAAAGCAAATGCGGCGCTAATTCGCAATCCCAGTATTCACGCGAGAAGAGGAGAGTTTAAAAGCTAAAAAAAAATGTAAGCCGGGTCTTTCGGTGAATAATCCTGCCACTATATAGTTCCGCCGAAGTTGTCCGGCATTGAAATGAAACTCGTCTGGGCGCGTTCTGGTTGCGTCACAGCGCACGTTGACCTCACTAAGCGATGTTCGGGCCTACTTTTTTTTTTCAAGGACATCTTCAAACTCCCTACAGGAGACGCAAATACGTTACGTCTAAAGGTGATGAAACAATAAGTGCTGCTCGAAAGAAAACACTAATGCGTGCCTGTCGATCTAGATGGGCGTTGTAATAAAATTAACAACGAACTGACGCAACGCACAAGCCACCGTGCGAAAAATAGACGACGTCTAAGACAAACAGCTAGTGCTCAGCGCACGCGAAGGCTTGCTAGTGTGCCCACGTGCGCAAAATGCACCTAAATGCTCTTTTCAGTTACTGTATAAGTCAAATTCGAAATGACCATTTCGCTGCATGTATTTAATTTGTATATAGGTTTTGTAACCTGGAATTATTGACTCCCTTACAAAAAGAATCACCACTGATATTGCTAAAATATAAAGACGAAAATACGCCAAATATAGGACACAAGACGTTTGGGGATGAAAGTCCATGTTGCCAAAAAATGCGTGTTGCGAAATTGCGGTCAACAGGACTCGGCTACATCTGTGGCCACATTTTTGGCATGACGAAAAAAAAAAGTGTCGAAAAATGGCCGTACAAGTTCTTCCTATCATGACGACACTTGTGAGGTGCACGCCGCTGGCAGTACCTGGCCACTGAATCATGTCTGGGGGACATAAACTCAAGCGGTGCTTTTACGGATCTCCTGCTGCCATTCACTGGTTCGTGTTGCAAAATAAAACACATGAAAATGCGCTTGACCACTACAATGAATTACAGTGCGCCTCAGTGGATCAGTGTCTATGCTTCTGGGCTGCTGTCCCGAAGGTTGTCGGTTCGACTCCAGCCGTGGCGGTCGCACTTCGATGGAGGCGGAATGGTAGAGGCCCGTGTACTCTGGGATGTCAGTGCCCGTTTGGAACGGGAATGGTCAAAAGGTGTCTCTTAGTCATATCGTGGTTTTGCGACGTATAATCCATCATAGTTTTGTGATTACGATAAATTACGTGCTCTTAAATCATCAGAATAAAGTTGGGGTGAGAACAGTAAGCTCCAACCTTACTGAAAAAAATTTTTGCGCCACGTTTCTAGGGTCGAAAAGCTTAACTAAATACTTCGTATAACGACCGTTGATTGAGCTGTCCACTCTGGTGTGCTGTTGGGCCGTTTAATTTGTGATACAGCGCTGTACAGGTAAGCTCAAATGTTCTCACAATATGCCACCCCAGGATAATAAGGAACATGGGACGACCCCTATACATAAGCTTTAATTCAATATCAGGACGGGATTTATGTGTCATTTACAGTTTTTGTTAACGACACACTAAAAAGTTTTGTGAAAGAACTACGCAGTTACCCCCGAAAAGGGTTCTTTGACCCTCCTAAAGACGGAATGCGCGCACAAGATTGCACATGGCACGGCAAGGAGGGGTACTTTCCTCTTTGTGAAGTAAAGCGCCCGTTTTTTTTTTTTTTTAGTAACTGCTGGAATGTTCGCGTTGTGTGTAAATGATTCATCGGTGCCTACACAAGCCTGTTTCCTTTCAGACGGTGCTGTAGCGTGGTGTGGTGCAGCGTTTAGCGCACGCGCACGCTGACTTAGCGGTCGTCACTTGGAATTGCGTGTGTTCGAGGCAAATTTTCCAAAATTTCTTACTGAACATGATGTTTGCACATCGATTGTACATCTAATCAAATTCCAGCAAGCACTTCGAAAGGCTGGTTAAGCCAACCAATGCCTAGTTTTTCTTCTGCTAACCGTTGCTTCTTTGAGGAGCAACTGCGAGTGCATGGTTACTCCTTCACAGTTACTCCTAATATGGTTGATTGATTGATATGTGGGGTTGAACGTCCCAAAACCATCATATTATGAGAGACGCCGTAGTGAAGGGCTCCGGAAATTTCGACCACCTGGGGTTCTTTAACGTGCACCTAAATCTGAGCACACGGGCCTACAACATTTCCGCCTCCATCGGAAATGCAGCCGCCGCAGCCGGGGTTCGAATCCGCGACATGCGGGTCAGCAGCCGAGTACCTTAGTCACTAGACCACCGCGGTGGGGCACTCCCAATATGGTGCAAAGGGTGTAATAAGTTAGTTACTCCTCTAAAGGAGCAACCTCGATACCACCTTTTCTCCTTTACTTCTTATACTCCTGTCACTCGTGACCACTTAAATGCACTTTGAGTGAGTGTACTTACGCTCACGGTGCCATTTGGTGGTTCGCTGCTACACGAAAAAGCGAAGGGTACATTGGAAATGATGAGAGTGGCAATTGACGGATTTGTAGCACAACCTATATTTGTTATTTTTGTGCCTTTGTCTCATTGTCGAACCACGTTGTCTTCGTGGAAGTAGCACCTGTGGCACATGCCATCTTAAATGACTAGAGAACAACTCACTTAATCATGTGCAAGTGTACCTGGAAGTAAACAGCGCTACTGACGCAGCTCTTGCTGTGCATTTGCTGCCTCATCACCTAGCGGACTTGGCCGCAAACAGCCCTACGGTGAAAATACCGAAGTTACTGTTTTAATTTATGAATAACAGTACCCGTCATAACAAAAACAATAGTTTAAATATAGTATCAGCACCGCTTTAGGCAACAGCGTATTTCTGTACAGGCCACTGGTACCGAGGCCACACACTTCATCGCAGCCGTCGCAGTGAAGTGAGGTTGAAGAACGCACTTGCCGGCAAGTGTACTTTGCAGCGAGTGACACTAAACTTGCTCGTGTGACAGTGCGCAAATGGCACTCGCGGCTAAGTGTACTCACTCAAAGTGCACTGAAGTTGCTACCTATGACAGGGGTACTGGAGTGTAGCATCACAACCCCACGTTTCACCCAACTTGAAGAAAAGCTGGTGTTGCGACGTTGGTTGTAGATATCTGGCCACGTCGCCCACAGTCTTCTTGGTTCTTTCATTAGAAGAGGCATATACAATTTCGCAAAGCAGCAGCGATGCACAGTACTGCTTTACTTGCTCCACTTATTGTGTGGCAGCAGTATAGAGCGATGTGGCGACAAAAGGTGTTGGTGGTTCTTTTCTACGTGAATAGCTCCTATGACAACACACCTATAGTGAGAGTATGGGAGTCGAAAGTAAAAGAATGATGCGCCAGATTGATAAGCACCAGTACATAACACAATAAACAAGGCTGCCCCCGTATTTTAGCCAGCTGTGATTGTGCGCTCTTTGTAAGCACATATTCGACGACATTAAAATAAACAAATTCCTCCGTCTAACAGGTACATGATGGAGGATAACGGGCTGAAGGTATTCCTACGATTTTAGGACATTTATCCGTGGCGCCATCTCTCGGCAGCTGCAATGGCATCCGACTATAAGGAGGCGCAAAAAACGATTAAAAGTCTTGAAAAAAAAAAGCTTGTTATCAACGACGACTCCGGGTTGTACGCAGCAGAAATCTGCTGGAACAATTGCTACAACTGCAGTATCACACTACAGAGCACCTAGATTCCCACGACAATTAATACCCCGTTCATTAGAAACACATGGGGCCATATTGTAACATACGAATCACTCTGGAGAAACCAGGAGGTTTGTTATGCGACACTAGCGGAATGCTCAACTCAGTCTCCGCTATATAGACAGGGAGTAGTCTCTGATGACTAGCTTTTCTCGTCACATGACTTTCTTCGCCGATTTATCATTGAGTTGCAGCAGGTCACCACTGTCAACTACGAAAGATGAAGCTACGTGCCCCTGTCTCTACTTTCTGGTCACGTACAATCCAGGGGCATCTGCTCAAAAAAATTGTTGATGCACAAGAACACGCCCAAACCAACTAGCTTCGACGTTCTCACGCAAGTGGCTAGCCACTGGAGCAGCCAGCCTACCTCGTTTCAATATTACAATGAAGCAAAAAAAACAAGTAAAAGCAATTTTTTTTCTAATATTAACTCTAAATGCAACTTGGCTTCTCATCAGCGTGTGCAGTTGCTCATGAAAGAAACAACAGGTGTATGTTAATAATTGAAAACTCATTTTTAAAGCTTATAAAAAGTGAGCCTTCATTTGGGGACCTTTCCAACAAGACATGCCCTAAACACAGTTTGAGAAGAATCCATATGCAGTACAGCAATTTTTCTTAGTGGTTACGGGGTGTATTAATGATCTGTATCGATGAATTGCTCTTTCAGATTTTGCAAACATTCACGAAAACTTTATTTAGATATTTAGGGTGGCCTTTTGGTAACTACCTTGCTGACCGAATTCAAGTTGAAATGATCGGAGCATATATGTTATAGCGAAAATGGCATGATCACTTGTTACTTTGCATGGAGGTAAAATGCTTTGTGAGTGTTCGCAAATTTGTAGAAGCAACGTCGCTTAATGACACAACAACTAGCGAATAAAGTCGTTACTCTTGAATCTTCACGGCATTTCTGACACGTTTTCAGGATTGTATTTCAGAATAATTGAAGAGTACTTATTGTTCCCATTTTTTACGTTACCTTTCAGTGACAGAGTTGTAAGTCGACATGGCGAGTATACCGCATGTATTTGATCATGTCCGCAGATTCCACTTTTTTCACGCTAAGGAAGAAATTTACCAGCACTCATATCTGTACGTCCTGCTACATGGTGGCTCGCTGCATATTTAAATCCCCAAAGATTTTTTTCACTTAGTTTCATACGTGGTGATCTTCTGAGAAGGGCGAGCTCTTTTGGAATCCTTTTGCCACATACATAACTAGACCTTAGGTTTTTTTATCAATACGCCGCCCTTTTGTGCACGGCTTGCGTGCCACAAACGAATCGTGAGTCTCTATCGGTTCCGATGAAGTGCTGACGGTGAGTGGTAAGCTTCTGTGTAAATCCAATGACTGCAGTTCTCCTTAGACTATTGCTGACATGAATTCCATAGCCTCCATTATTGTCAGATAAGGTTAGAGTAGCTTCAGAGCGAACGCAGTGACATAGTGCTCAAACACCTGGTAGCCAGATGAGCAAGGAGGCAAAGACTGCGGAACTCTATCAAGGCATCGAAAGATGGTAGCCTGAAAGAATTAGATAGCCTCGATGATTGTCAGCGAGGTTTAAAGTAGTGTAAATATAGTGACGTCGAGTAAAAAGGCGGGATAGCTAGATGAAGAAGGAGGCCGAAATTCCTGAACTCTATCAACGCATCGAAAGATGGTAGCTTGCGTGAATTCGATAGCCTCGATGACTGACAGCTGGGCTTAAAGTACAATAAACATTGCGACGCCGTATTCCAAGGCTGGATAGCTAAATGAAGAGGAAAGCGGAGACTTCTGAACTCTACCAAGGCACAAAGGGAGAACGCGCACTCACCGTCCTCATGAGTGACAGAGGCCGCCCTCCGAAGAGGGATTACACGAACAGTTGACGCACGCCGGGGTAAACAGCGCAGCGCGAGTCCAGCGCGTGCTCCCGGCGGTGGTTCGTGTTTTCACGGATGAGCACCCAGGGCACCCAGGAGACACAACACCCAGCGGGAGCGGATGCCGACGCCGACCGATGATACGCCGTAGCCGTATCGAAAGTAAAGCAGAAGCTGCTTCAGCGAAGAATACCCGAGAAAGCGGAGGGGTGCCGGAGGAAAGTGTTCCAGAACAGGTTGACACGGGGGCAACCGAGAGGAAAAAAATCAGGGCAAGATGTAACGGCGGTGGGAGGAGGACGATGCGGATGCGAGAGTTATTGGATAGTGATGGCCGAGGAAGGCAGCGCCAAGAGAGGGGCGCCACTGATGATCGCGATAAAGACGTGCCTGTGAAGGCACTTTGCTCCTTTTTGTTGCTCGCGTGCTGTGAACGTGCGTGCCGAACCTGAGCGGAGAGAGCGAAAACCATGAGCCTGTAAATGACGTCGTGCTGTAGGTACTCAAGGCCCCTCAAGGTCGTCGATGGCAGACCCGAGCGGCCGCTTGTCTGACGGTCTCTCCGCTCTTGTTCTGAACCACGGATAGGATTGTGAGGAAACCGTGTGCCTGGCATTCTCTCTGCAGCACCCACGTCACTGTACACATTGCGTGCGAACACGTCTGCCCTGTTGTATGTCCGCTCATACATGTGCACCTTGCATCCGCAAGGATGGTATAAGGTAGAGGAGGGATGTTCTAGGTGAGAGATGTTGCAGTCGAGCGCGATGTGACAAGAACGCAAGGGCGCTTTCGTAATATCCGAGGGGGCCCTAGGCCAGCTACAAACTCCACTACCCCCATTCCTCCGTCTGGCCTGCTCGTTCTTAAACGCATAGGCACCCTCCCCGTATCACATTTTGGTGTTTCTTCCTCGTGTCTGTTCTTGTTCCTGCGGCACCCACCACTAGTGAAAGCGTACGGTGGTGGTACGAGCGGAGGTGGGAGGAAGAAGGAGGACGCTTCAGATCAGGCTATGCAGCGAGGGGAGGTTGCATGTCACCGATGGCTTGTCGGATATCCCAAGTAGCATCTCAAGAAAGTCACCCTGTCGGGCTCGCGGCTATGCGGGGATATTTGTTGCACTTGGAGAGCGTGCCACCCCTCACCCCTCTAATCGGATACCCTCCTTTTACAGGACCATCTCTGTTTTTCCCTTACCCTCATTTCGCTTTCTATCCGGGTTACCGCTGCATGGAGTACACCGGTGAGGCGGAGTTCTCGTATACCGGCAAACTGTGACGCAAATTAAGGGTTTCGTAGGTTCAAGGCCTTAATGTATCCTACAGATACAACGACCAGCTTCTCTATTTCACCTACGCCACTTAGTTTTAAAGAAGCGCTCATGGTTTAGACCGACGCACAAAGAAAGAGGTAGTAAAGCAAAAAATAAGGATGAGCGTGACATATCTAGTGTAAGCTTGTTCGACACTGGTAAACTTAGTACTGAAGAAAATCAGAAAGCCCCATAGGTGAACTTTTTTTTACACCAATTTTGCTTACATTTTCTCCTGTCAAGTTTAACCGCTAGTTAGCGCGTAGGCATGGCAATCGCTGGTCATTAAGGGTAACTCATTAGATATCAAGAGACAGCAAACTCGTGAAGGAGAGACAGAAAATGGGATGCGCATTTTGGAGGTATAGCCTCGCAGCGTAAAGCACATGACGAGTTTTATTGGTGCAACATGGAAATTGCCTTTGCACTGGACCGGCCGGGCATAATTGGGCTGAATATGATGCCAAAGAAACTAAAAAAACAAAAAATGGGTATTCAGCAACGAAGTCGAGGTCGTTATTACGGTAACAGTTATGTTGCTACGTGACCCTTTTTAGTTTCGAAATGCGCAGTAAAGAGCTTCAGGGGCAAAAGTATAATAAAAAAATCACAGCATCCTCCCTGATTGAATGATGATTAGTGGGGCGAATCGTCCATCGGCCGGTCCGCTTGTTCTTGCTTCCGTCCGCCCGCGCGTCCATCCGTGTGTTTCGGTATTTGTGCTACAACGCCGAACTTTAACTGCACCAGGAGTACACTCAGAATATGGCGGACTGTCCAAGTACGCTTAGATATGGCTCTTTTTCTTTAAAAATACGCATATAATAATTATATGGCTCGCAATATGACAGTGTTGTTTGTAAAGGATTGCGGGAAAGAGTGTGGAGATTGTGATACATAAATAATTAACAGACGAAATTACAAATAGAGTTTGTGCTGAACGTGGACTTCAGTTATATTCTTATTATAGTGCTTGGGTTGGCCAAAAAGCATGCGGCCTCTTATCATCGCTATGATCTCTTCTCGGACAACTTTTAGACCAAAACGATATTCCTATTTTTCACAAAATTGCCCCGCCGTGGTGGTCTAGTGACTAAGGTACTCGGCTGCTGACGCGCAGGTCGCGGGCTCGAATCCCGGCTGCGGCAGCTGCATTTCCGATGGAGGCGGAAATGTTGTAGGCCTGTGTGCGTTTTTGGGTGCACGTTAAAAAACCCCAGGTGGTCGAAATGGTGGTCCGGAGCCCTCCAATACGGCGTCTCTCCTGATCAAATGGTGGTTTTGGGACGTTAAACCTCACATATCAATCATTATTTTTCACAAACTTCCATCGAGAACGTACGGCTCGTCTACTGTTTTGTGTGCGGCTGTACAACTTAAACAGAAGTGGTAGGCGTGCTGCCTTGCCAGTTTTCCAACGAGACCATCACAACACCTGTTGTCACGTATGAGGCATTCCAGCAACAGGAGTTGTTTGCTGTTGCACAGTCAGTGTGGTTATCTGCGCGTGCGCTTCTGACACCAGAAGCTGCCTCGAGTGCGTGCCTAACGTTTGTGCGTCGGCGGAGGACAAGAGGCGAAGTTTGTGCTATGGTATTGCGTGAAACATGCAATCTACAAGCCATTGGGCTTCCTCAAGCGGCGGAAGTGGAAACCTACCTGAGGAAGCAAGCCAAGCCAAGCCACGTCAAATGAGTAATATGAGTTCAGTTCGAACTGTTTGAAAGAAAGTGGAACGCCTTGAAGTGGGGCACCCCGGATCAAGAAATATAAGAAAGGAAGCGCATTACTCGGTTTGAGAAACGTTGTGGATTCTTTCTGAGGAAAACGCGATTACGCGCGGCTAAGAAAAGGAGTACGGAGACGGTATATGTTCTCAAATATTGGAGTAAAACCAGCGATATGCGAGTGCTTGAATTTGTCGTGTCTCTCCTTTAGTTCTGATACGCGTTCTCAAGCTTCATAACATTAACCAGAAGAGAGAGAGAGAAAAAAGTAGTTCGCTCTGTGCTCATGACATTGACCCCACGCGTTTACTCGCCGGCACACCATAGATTGACCCAGTATTGTAATCTTCAGACTTGGCCATGCAGCGCTAGCTTGGAAGCCAGTTTAACAGGAAACGGAAATGTTCTCCACGTCCCTAGGTAGAAGTGCTGTATAGTAAGCAATACCCTTATTTTTGCTTTGCATGTTGGGTTGTTCTATGAGGTAGAATGTTTTTGACGTAGAAGTATTGATTCTCATTGTCAGTCTCACTGTAAAACACAGTAACTGAAAAGGTAACGCTTCTCCTCAGTTATCGCAAAGTGAAGCATTCTCGTGTAACTCATCCAAAGTTGGCTGTCGACGTTCGGGCAATGCGCAGAGCAGTGTAGCGACATGTCATATGTACGCGAGAACTCACCTTCAGTTGGTAGCGCCAGAAAATTGGTGTGGACTGAGAATGTTATGTAAATTGGCTGCGAAATTGGTTGATTTAGTTCAGACACCCGCATGCCAGGGCAGGTCAAGACAGCGATGATATCACATCTGGTGAGAAAAGCGCATTACGGAAACAGCATGATGACGCCATGAGGACTATGCTATGGCCACAGACAGACAGACAGACAGACAGACAGACAGACAGACAGACAGACAGACAGACAGACAGACAGACAGACAGACAGACAGACAGACAGACAGATATAGATAGATAGATAGATAGATAGATAGATAGATAGATAGATAGATAGATAGATAGATAGATAGATAAATAATTATCTCTGCAATATAAGCAAGGGATCGGATATCAATAATTGATGTTGTTAAACATTTCATTTCATCCAACATTTAGTTTTTGTTAATATCTAGTCAATGTTCATTTACACAGCCTGTCGCACCATCGGATTCTTCAGGCTCTCCGTAGTCGATATAGGCCGCTAGTGCTAGTTGGAGAGGCAAACAACAGTATTATTTGCTTGCATTTCATGTAGTTACTCGCATTCGAAGTGTAGTGTGCATAGTCGAGCCATTCAAATAAGTATGTGTCATAGCACTACTGTAACCTTGGAAGTATACGTATAATCTGTGAAGACTCGTATGAACTTTTTACACGAGAGAACATAGACACACGTATCTAGCCTCCTGGAATCATACGAGGGTATATATCTTGGTGTTTGCTTACAGACTTAGCCCATCATTTTAATCAAAAGATTATAAATCTGCGTAGTGTCACTGATCATTTTTCTTTTTTTATTATTGCTGTATTTTCTGAGATTTTCTGCTTGGCGTGTGTGTGTGCGTGTGCGTTTGCATGTGCGTGCGTGCGTGCGTGCGTGCGCGCGCGTGTGTGTGTGTGTGTGTGTGTGTTTATTCACTCTTACCATCAGGCTGGCGGGAAAGGTGGCTCAGACGGAACTTACCATGCCATGTTTCACACTGATAACTAAAGATACGGCAGTTTTAAAGATGTATGAATTTTGAAAAAAAATTTTGCACTGGTAAGATTCCATTTCAGCGGGGGGGGGGGGGGGGGGGTTAACACGAAAGTGGGTTATGCCGGGGTCCACCATGGCTCTGCTGACGTATTTCAGATTGCGAAGAAAAAAAAAGGAAAAACATCGTTGCGAGGGGTCGAACCACCAACGCCATGCTCAGTAGCGCGCAACGCTTATATATATATATATATATATATATATATATATATATATATATATATATATATATATATATATATATATATATATATATATATATATAGTCTAGTAGATCCTCCGTGAGCGGTCACAACGTGGATCTACTAGACTATATGCAACGCTACGGCCACTCAACCACCATGCCTGCCTATATATATATATATATATATATATATATATATATATATATATATATATATATATATATATATATATATATATATATATGTGTATATATATATATATATATATATATATATATATATATATATATATATATATATATATATATATATATATATATAAACTATATGGCGGCACTCGTTGCTCAGCTTGCTAAGGGCGAGCCATTCATACACACCAAACTTCCCTGATACACACCATGTAGCGTTAATCGCCCTCAAAGCTCAATAACTGCAGTGCGTTTTCGTGATCGGTAGCGAGATAGCACGAGCAGCGCGCTTTAAGCATACGTGCTCTGAACGTCATCGTCCCGCGCAAACCCGCGCGTTGCTACGCGCGTGCCTCCGCATGGCGTGGTCAAAGTGCTTACAGATTGTTCTTTGGCGTGGTCGCTCACTCTGCAGGGCGCTTATCTCAGCGTTCGGGCGTTTTGTACCTCTTGTTCTTTTACCGAAAGCTTGCTTTGAAGTTACAGTAGTTAAAGGCAACACAAAGGTCACTTTGCTCGCTACCGCTGGCGCGTTTACGAAAGGAGCGCGCTGCTCACACACGAAGAAGTAAGAATTGTGACAGTTGCTTGCACTCATCCTGTGTATACTTGTGCGTTCATATTCTGCATATTTTTTTTGAGGAGCGTGCTTCAAGTTTCGAACAGTGACAGTTGTTTGTCTGCGCTCGTCCTGCCCTTGTTCATTTCTTGCGTGCTTTCTTCTTGACGTGCGCGCCACAAGCTTTGAGCTGCTTGCAGTTCTTCGCGTGACATTGCTATTTGTTGTTGAAACATTCATTCTTTCGTGGCCATACGATGAACAATAAATCCTAAATTACCAATGTGAAGACATGTCTAATACACCTTCGTTGTGAACTAATTCCTATATAGAGGGATCAGTAAAAGTTTCTTTATTCTGCACTCTTTCATTGTGTTTGTTGCTAGTGATACTCCTGCTGTAGAAAGCATTGGATTTGTTTACATTTTGCGGAAATTCGCTGAATGATGGTGACTATAAATTTCATAGCAAAAACACCCGAACAAACACCTACAGCGCTACTATGAAAGACACGTACGAAGCTCATGAAGTATTTAAATCAGCTGTGTACCTGACGCATAGTTTTCGGCATGAAGTCAAGCAGCGTGAAAGAAAGAACATGTTGTAATGTTTATCAGCATTTTATTCTGACAGTATGGGAAGTGCGGAAGTACTCTTCCGATGAAGCTATAAATAAGGCGAATACAGCGACTGATGACAGGGGCTCCCGGCCATATGACTGGGAAGTATGATTCCTTGTAGAACACTGGCGTATCGGGGCACAAGCGCTACCCAAACAGGCACAGAAATCACGCCACAGAGTACCTCCGAAAACATGAATGAGATCATGGTCGCGCTTTCACAATGATAGGGACAGTCATATCGACATTGTCACTTGCGCCTATACAACGATCAATGAAAACAAAACCCACAAACCAACCATATTAGCCCCTTGAAACAGCAGAACCACGAATAAAACGTGACCCCAACCTTACGATGCAGTATGTTACCCAGGAACCTCTGAACGATCACCCAGTGTACTACGCACAACTGCCGCATCCTCGACGCTGCATTGAGCAATAAATAGCACTGCCCCATGTTTATCAAAATAACTTGCGACCACGCTTTGTGTGGCCAGAAAAGTTGGTAGGCCTTGGGAATGATTGCTTTCTATATTGATTACTGATGAAGAATGCTTATGCTGGATAAATTAGGGGTGCGAATTTATGTACTCGTTTAAACTAACCACGTTGCAGTTTACGGCTTTTAGAGAAAAAAAATATTGTGTAGTGAAAGAAAAAAATCTTCGGCACCTGCTCAGTATGTAAAATGCTATTCATCCCCAAGCACCTGTAACAGCCTAACTGAGAAGCTGACAACGCTACACGCATCACCAACGCAGTTCAAGCGCTACCTGAAGGATAACTGTGTCCCGATAAGTGTTTCTAGTAGATCATCCTCCCCTCCATGTCAGTGAGATGAGCAGGCGCTTGTGGGGCACTCGGTGCTTGGTCGCTACCTGAGTCCGAGCCTTCACTTTCACCCATGGCCAAGGACACCATCATATCGTCGATGTTGAAGGAAGGCTGCCCATCGGCATCCGTCGGTGGGTCAGCGAGGGCAGATGGGTCTTCCACCGGTGCTTCCTCAGCTTTATGAAGTTGTTCAAGGATTTCAAGTGCGCTTTGCTGGTCACCGAGTGATCCAGGAAGACCGAGAGAACTCTCGTCGGAAGTGGAGGTGAAATCTGGTGCTGGTTTTGCAACGACACTGTCTTCTTCAGTAGTAGTCGGAGTCACCTTGGACGGTACAACTGCGTCGTCAACAGACGTCTCACCCGCTACGACAGCTGGTGCCACCTCCTTATCGAGGCCATAGTGAAATGGTTTTGCATCTACAGCGGCGGCGGCTGGCACAGGGACGTGGCTTGTTGACTTATCTAGACTGCTAGGTGCCTTCTTCACTTCGTCTATGGATGAACTGGTTGATCCATTGCCTAATGGTGTGTTTACACTAGCGGGGATAGCTGCCTCTTCATTTTTTTCAACATTACTTTCACCGGGGAGGGCAAAGTGAGTCTCTTCAGCGCTGGAATCATCATCTTGCTCCATTGGTACCTCGGGAAATTTCTGCTCTGTGTTTACAGATGGCTCGGTTGATATAAAAAGGTTTTTAGTCGTGTCCGGAATGGGTCGCACTTCGGGGTCCTTTCTTTTAACGGCGTCCAGTTCATCACTAGCCGCATAGTGTGGTGGAACTGGTGACTCCCTCTGTCCCGACAAAGCGGGATTTGTAGATATCGAAGTGTCGAGTGCCGGCGTTGCCGTTGTTGTTTTCCTGAAGGGCTGAAATGTCATGCGCCTCCTCGGAGGGAATGGGGCTGGTGCCTTGGTTGTGAAAGCCGTAGCAGTCGTCTTGCCATCGTCCTGGAACGCTGGTGATTGCGTGCGCCTCTTCGGAAGAGTCGCTGGAGGGAACCTCGAGTGCTGAGGTTTACTATGCTGGTTGGATAAGACTAGGGCATCTGGTAGGTAGAGATTCGTCGGGAATGAAAGAGTAGCTGCTGTAGTGACTGATTTTTCGGGCTTATCGTTGTGTGCCGGTACGATATGATCGTCGACACTTGGAGCAGCTGCTGATTTTTTAGGCATCTCAGCAGTTTTCAACTCCTCTGTAGTTATTTGCGTCACTTCCGTAACAGCCGCCTCGTCCGAAACACGACTACCTTCGGTTGTTGATACGCCGTGTACTGGAGGGACGTTCGACGAGGGATGCAACACGGTATCTTCGGCCGCGAGTTCATCAACAGCGTGCAAGAGCGCAGGCTTTTCGGCAATGGGCTCCGGCACAAGTTCAGGTACGAGAGGTATAGCGGTGCTCTTTGGGACTAACGCTGGTGTGGTCGGTGTTTGAAATGGCGCATTTGTTGAAGAAAATCTCGGTGGGAGAACTGTTGACAGTCCTTGGAGCTCTTGTGCTTGCGTAACTGCAGCTGCAGCAACGTCCTCCGTGACTTCGTCCACTAGAGATGGCTCACCACCAGCGATTGCCTCAGCGGCTTTACTGCTCAAGTAAGCTTCTATCTGTGGCAGCGGAATCGCAGGCCTGGCTTCCAGGTGCTCACTCGATGTGTACAAGGGCTTGTACACGGGTCGCGAGCGAGACCTCACCTTCGTGAAGCCATTGCCGGATGAACGAGCTTTGACGACATGAGGTGGGAGAGCTCGCTTCTCTGCCAAGTGGTCGGAATCACGATACGGTGGTGCTCGCTGCTGCACGATAGCTTCCTCCGATGGCGTCAAATCCTTAGAACCCAGCGAACGCCCCACCTCGTACTGTTGGTGACTGGAAACGCGATTACCACCAGTTGACTCGGGCACGGCCACAAGATCCACGCTGGCATCGCTTGGCTCGTTTATATGTGTGGGCGAGCCACTGAGGTCTCCGTCTTGACTCGCGACTACAGCCGCGATGGCGAGGGAGTCGTGGTGGATTCCAGGCATTGGGAAACGAGAGCCCTCCAGCGTCCTTAGTTCCTCCCTGAGAAGTCGTGCTAGGGTTTCCTCGCGAGCAGTGTGGTCGCTCTTGGCGGCACTCACACCTCCCGACTCAGCAGGCCGCCCGGAGACCCGACTGGCTGCGAGCACGATCAGCAGGAATGCGGCAGGTTGTCCGCGCATGGTCTGCTGGGATAAAAGAGACAACATTTAGGGCGTATCTATAGATTTGTATGAATAGTACATCCGCCAAAATGGTGGCAATGTGCATCCCGACTTATATCTGAGATCACAATGTAAGACAAAAAACAAAAAGACAAGGAAAGTGCGTTAAACTTGCTGGCACCCGCTTAGCATTACGGTAGCTCTGTACTAGCTTTGCGCTTTTTGGATGAATATTCCATAGCACGCAGTTCCAGATTTATTCTCTTTAGAAAAAAATGCACATACACAAAAAAATAGTTCAGTCTCCTTAGCAATATCAGTTATGTGACAAGGCGAAGAGGGTTTTGGGTAATTCTGATAAACTATCGCTTCGTAACAAAGTACAAAATTAAGATTGGCACGTATTCTTGTCCTCGCACTTCGGTCGGTACAGATGGGAATCATCGTGATACGGTTTCTTCACTGCGCAAAGCCACATCGCAGTGAATTACATTCGAAAAAATTACTTTATTCTCTAAAAATTGAAGCATTGATTGCAACAGAAGGAAGAAATACTAAGTAATAGTTGCATCATTTGTGAAGTATGTAGATAAATACATTCGCGAGAATTTTTTTTAGTTCAGCCAAGAGATGGAAAATATACGTGTGCGCTTGTATTTTTCATGTTTTATAATAAACCCAATTTCGAATTTCTCGAATCTCCGACTAAAAGTTATCACTACAGCAGGGTAATGTTCTTACGAGGTATACTGGAAGCACTTTCTTCTCGGGCGTCCCACGCAAGGATATTGAAGTGATTGATTAGAAGCCTGGTGATGTCTCTGACGGAGACTCGTAACAATTAGCGAATGTATCCGTAGATGCAATTATAAAGACAAGCTGCGTGAAGGGAAAAGGGCTTTCTGGCTCATGTCCCAAATCAAGCATGTAGGTTGCAGCCAAGTATTCTACCACTGAGTTACACCACTGCTTCAAAGCAAGCATGTGAGCGGGAGATGGTAATGAAATGTCAAAAGTTGCCAACGTTTAAAAGGATGCGCTTATGTCTATAGGCAGATCACAAATGATGAATTCTATGTATGACGGTGTGTTTGATGCCGTACGGAGCGTCGAATGGCAATTCGCAGAATGGTCCTGATACCATGTAACGCAGGAATAGGTGTATCGAATGTGTGTGTTTTCTAGAAATGCGACTACGCAGTCGGGTCCTACAATGCATCGGCAGGCGTTCCACATGCTCAGACAAATTCGACCTGCTTCTTGTCGGTGGTCAATACGTCCCTACTGGTCGATTACCATTAGAGCACTGCATGAGCCCGGGCCAGCCCGAAAGCCTGGGCTCAGCCGGGCTTTCGGGTAAGGTATTGTTCGATCGGACCTGGGCCATGCTCTGGCCCATGAACTTCAGGCTCGTGTCGGGACCGGGCCTCAGTCAAGCCCGTTTTAGGCCTGGGTCTCATATACAGGGTGTTTCAAGAAATGGGTTCAATATTTTCGAAAAACTACAAAAACAAGGCATCTGCATTCTACGTGCGGTGCTACCTCTACTTTGGCAGAAGGCATTTTCAGATGTGTACAAATAATAATTACGGCAGTAAATACAAGAAATAAAACAATTAGTTCTTGAACATTTTGTAACAATTACCTTTTCATTGTGGATGTTTTCGAAGTGAATGGTATATGCGCTGTTTGGTGCATCGGTTTCACTTTCGCCAGCAGAATTAGGCAGATTTCATTGCTCAGCGGTCATTACCACTTGCCGCCTTTCCGAAATTTCAAAGTGGCTTTAGACTATTTGTAGGAAAAACTTTAGTTTGCCTTTCCGAAATTTCAAAGTGGCTTTAGACTATTTGTAGGAAAAACTTTAGTTTGCCTGTTCGACTAGACCAGCGATTTTGACTGGTTAAAAGTTAATTGTTTTAAGTTTATGGTAATGATTTTGATTGCTTCAGTACATCTTGAAAGAGGGGGCAGGGGTGTATAGGCACGGGTGCTTTGGCATCTTTTACCGGATAAATGGGCGACGGCTCATGCGGCACACGGAGTTCAGGAACCTTGCACTGCTTCAGTTTTGTTCACCCAATTTCGGCCGTTTTTTGTATATTAACGGATAAGTAAGATGCATCAAAACTGGAAACATGAGCCCTTACTCTTGTATAAAATGTAATGCATACACGTTGCACGCACTTATGTTATTTTTCCTTGGTGTCTGCAGTTTCGCAAGCTGCCTAGTTGCAAGGAAACTACGCGCCGTTATAAACGTGAATTGAGTCAAGTATGACGTGTCGTACTCGCAAATGTTGATACATAGTTTTCTCATTGGTTCTGGTATTCTGGGTTCAACGTTCGCTCATTATGTTCCAATGTCAGTTGTAAATCAAGGCTGTTTTTAGAGATCGACACTTTCACACTAAGTGTGTGCGTTTTTTATATGAATGTGCAATAAAAAAGTTCACTTTATTTGTGGCGAACGAGTTTTGTCTCACTGAGAAATCAGTAAGCGTAACTTTCGCCTCTTCAAAAAACACGAAGAAAAGAAAATATTAACAAAATTTTATGCCCACATTGACCAAGCTGCCAGTGGACCTGAAAAAAGGCACGAGTGCATTGCGCATGCATGCGAAGTGGAAATGTACAGTGCTTCCGTGGAAACCCTCCTCGTCTCAATTTCTCGCCATTTATCTCTATTTGGGGACCTCACTAGTAACGTCATCAAAGGAATTTTCTGCTCATCAGTTATTTCTAGTAGGCTGCCCGGCAACCGCCAGTAATAAAAGCGGCTCTGCCGCTTCCGAAAGTGAATACATGAAAGTATCGAAAGTTTACGCCCCCTGGTAGTCCTTCAAGAGTTATGTAAAGCGTGTTATTTAATTGCATGGCATAACAAAATGACGTTTGCAGGAGATTTGTTACATTCACTCAATAAACCCGGCTTGCATGCCATTTATGTGGACTCAGACTATAAATATCTGCCTCTTTTTTTTTTTCAATTCATGGGTGGAGTATATTTTGTAGTCATTCTCTGAAATGAAAAAAAACAAGGTTTTCTCGTTCGCTCTGCGCACATGATACAGCCCAATTAAATTTTATTTACGCTGCAATAGATTTTCCGGAGGCATTACGAGCGTAATTACCTCTAAGTACACAGAATATACCAGTTAAATTTGTAACACTAAAAAAAAGTTCTCAAGACAGTCTAGAAAATATCTAGTTTGCGGCAAGTATTGTCACAGTTACCGAATATCGGACAGTGCCTCGTTTATGCTCTAGGTTTAATTGGTTGAAACGAGCCCGGCTGAGTCAGGCCGGGCTCTAACCTTTCGGGCCCCGGCCGGATACAGGCCGTTATTAAAAGCACCGAGCCGTGCTCGGACCGGGAAAACCGGACCGTACAGGGCTCTACTCACTATTACCAACAGTGGTAGACATTGCAAGCTTTGGCTCAAGGAATTGTTTTGAATATTTGGGTGAATCAAAGCAGAACAATCGTTTGTGATGTGATAAATATGCATATGTCTTCAAGTCAGCCATCGATGACGTTCATCATAACCTGAATGCAAGAAGCGATCAACTTTACCACAAGCAGCAATGGCGTTATCTTTGAAACATTGTGCTTAAATTGTAAAATTCAGCAAACGAAACTACGTGAAACGTCGCAAAAGTAATTACACAGCAGTGTAATTCAGGAACAAGAGTGGCGCGAAAAAAACCCACACGTGTGGAATACGAACGCACTCGTCCTAAAGGCGGAGGAAATGAGAAGTACCAAGAAGATAAAAATTACCTCCACGTTTAAGAGTGATGAACTTGGGCTGTGAGAAAAAAAAATGGTGACTGACAAACCTCATGGACACAAGTCACCACTCTTTTCTTCTAGAATTTTGATCTTGGGCCTTATAAAGTCATTAAAAACACATACAATCGGTGTCTGTAATAATATCTGGGAGCAGCAGTGTTCACAAGGCTATGCACATAAAAATGCAAGAAAACTCCTGTCTACAGGAGGAGTACTGTCACAGCAGTTTTAACAGCAGTTTACGTTAAAAAGAAGAGAATTTAAAACCACACAAATCTTCGAAAACCATAACATTGCTCCCTACCAGTAGTACTCGAGCTTCGACTGCCATGCATGAAATGTCGGGACTTCTTGATGCACTGCAATCTGTGTGATTTACTAATGTACAAGGCTTATACCATCTAATCATTACCGACGTTTTTTAATTCCCGTTTCATAATGCTCTAACAACTCAGCGATAATATTGAATACTCGGCAGTGAAAGCTGGTGCGCGCATTACAGTTAGTTGGCATGTTCAATGTTTGGCAGCTGCCTAAGGGGTGAAGTGATTCTAAATAAAAAGAAGAGAAAATTGAGCCCCGTAACTGGCTCTCAGGGGGAGGACACCTCAACAGTAGCTCACGAGAAATGGGGGCAGAGAAGGGATTAAAAGGATAGGATTAAAAGGTAAAGAGATGGAGAGAGATGAAGGAGACGGGCGCAGGGACAGCGAACGACGAAAGTAAAGAGAAGACAGGAAAGATGGACATGGTTGCAGGAGTCCGAGGGCGGGGCACCACTGGCGAGAGTTCTTGTCGGCGTCAGGAGATGGCGTAGGGATAATCCGGCCGTCGACAACTCAGTCGGCCGAGCAGCACTGTCGTCGGAGATCGCGAGGGCACAACCGGTCGGCACAGAATCAAACGAGCGAGTCAGGCAGCTACCTAACGTCAGCTTGGGGTATAGTGAACCTAGCATCGACGTCTCCAGTTACTAATCGGTATTGCTTTCTGTCGTCATACCTTTCAAACACTTTCTTTCAGGGCACACGGCAGGCCCTGTGCTTGCCGTATATTTTAGGGCTTCGTTAAAACTCTCACACTACTGTATGTAAAGCTTTCGGGCTAATTACGTTTTATTTGTCGGCGTCTCTTCTTGTAATGGCATTAAAGTTACAATTGTCTTTCTAGGGTGGACTTTGCGGGGATTGTTTTCGCAAAACAAGTAATTTTAGTCAGTAATTTATGAACAACTACCAAAAGAATGAAAACTATTCCGCATAGGTATGACATTCTAGTTCAGCAGCCTCTTACTGATGTTTCATATATACGGGCAAAAAGTCAATGTTATCCTTTTTTAAGTAAACGACATTAAACAGCTATTTTTATGGAGACCTACTGGAGTTGCCAATGCGATATGCCAGGCTACATTTCCTTATATTTCGATGCGACCTCTGTGATCAGTCAAAGGACTGCATCATGGTGAGTTTAACCAAAAAGAAACCAAAAATTGGTGTCTGAAATATTTTGTCATTTACTGAAGTTTGCGGCACGCTGATGTACAGAAAAACACGAGGAATATTAGGTACTGCTTTGGGAAAGCTTCGGACAGGTAAATTAATATACAACTTCACTGTTATATATAAGCTATCACAGGGCTCTGAAAACAGAAATAGACATCGGACATAACTAAGTCTAGAAATTGCAACCTGGATAAATAAAAAGGGAGATAAGGCGCAGCTTATGATGATATGATATGTTTGCTTTAACGTCCGAAAACCAACATATAAAGATGAGAGACGCTGCAGTGGGAGCTGTAGAAATTTCGACCACCTGGAGTTCTTTGCCATTCACCCAAAGCCGAGCACACGGGCCTGCAGCATTTTCGCCTCCATCGCAAATGCAGCCGCCGCAGCCGGGATTTGATCCCACGACCTGTGCGTCAGCAGCCGAGTACCTTAGCCACTAGACCACCGCGGCGGGTCGGGGCAGGCTATGAGATAGATGGAAACGAATCTGTATGATTCAGGATGGTCTCGGAATAAGCGGACTTTGTGAAAAATTTAGAGCTAGGTAGAAATGCTGTTTGCAAGTAAAGCTGACAACAGTGAGAGAGCTGTGAATGCGTAAAATCACGGGTGTGTTATGTGTTTTTGACTTGTCGTTATGTAGTTAAAAAAACAGGTTTCCCCCACTAGGAATATAGTTATGAAAAACAATGGTAGGTACTTGTGAAAAATAACTGAAATCTAACATGTTCCTTAATGACTTAACAATGAATACGACGATCCTTAGCGCATTATTCTTGATGTGACAATAAGAGGAACTTTACCCTTTCAGGTTTGAGGGACCTTAGTTAGGGCTGCCAGATTATTCTGTGCCTGCACTACCTACCCTGTTCTGCAATAGTAAGGCGTGTTGAACTTCATCACATCGCTAAACTTGCATGAAAGTACGGTGCGTAGCTTAGTGCGTACGTGTAATGCATACAAGGCACGTTAGAAAGTTCCGCTGATGATTTGGGTGCATGAGTGAAAGAACCTATTGTAGTTTTATTACTATTCAATTTTGAATTCACCATATAGTGTATTACTTATTGTAACTAGGTTGTACAATCAAGTAGTGTTTGTGTACGTGAGATTTCATTCAATCCTCAGAACGGATAATACATTTGAATTTCCACTCAAACACCATTATTATGTAAGTATTCATCGTTCTTGTTGCACTGCCATCCTCTGAGTCTTCTTTATAGACGTTCACTAATGCCAACAATACTACCTATCGCTGGCAGTGGCCTTGGAAACTATTCAGTAGAACAGGCGGATCGCTGTCTGCGTACCACTCCTTGTATTATCATACGACCTTACGACAAAACCTTTGTGCCATTGGGAATATTGGCCATTAAAAGGCATCGTGTGCGGGATCACGTCTCATACATCCTTCATTTCCCTTAAATATATAATGAAGAGATCAGAAGCTTTAAATGCAAGAAATGTACCTTCAAATGACGGCCGTGTTCCCTGAATATGAGCACTGATTGATTATGCTAAGGCGTCTAAGCTACTTCAAGTTCCATAAAACATGTCTTAATCTTTGAGTACATGCGGCCTTGAAGTTTACAAAGAATAAATCATAAATATGTTGCTCTTGAAAGATAAATTGCTGTCAATGCAAGATCGATTTCTTGGCACGGTCGCCCATTTACTGTGTTTCATTAGGGTGGGCCGTCACATAAAGCACCTATAATAAAACCCCTACAGATAAACTTGAAGTACAGGTGACAGTAGTTGCTTTGCATCTGCATACAGATGTTGAATAAGTACGAGGGCTAATATTACCTTGCGTTCTATATAACAACGAATGACAATGAACGGCCAGCTATGTGGATATTCAAACGCCACTTTATTTGACTACTGTGTTACCTGTGACGATCTCCTCAAGGTGCTTTGGCTGACACTTGTGCATTGATTCACTAGAGTACTCCTCGATAATCAGCTCTCCCATGATCGGTTACTTCACGCACATGCCGGTTTAGACTTGTGCTCATTGCCTGGTTGAACTTGTGGTGCTGTCTAAATGAAAATTGAAGGTAAGTTAACCAGGCAGTCGAGGCAGGTTAAGCAGCAGCCAATGTATTTAACGTAATATGGCCACGTCAACGCCCGCGCGCTGATGCTCTACACTAGACAAAGACTTCACATGCTATTCCGCTCCACAGTTAGGCGCCTTTAGCATTCAACGGTGCTAGCACGATAGCACGTACACGCGTGGCAGCAGCAACACCACGTGCACAGAGACGTGTCAGGAGAGCGTGCCGACGACGTCCCTGGGATGCCACCAGAAATACGCCAAAAATACCATCGGCAGGCCCGGAATTCGGTTTTATTGTTCGAAAGCGTGGGGTAGCACGCCTGTGCACTAAAACACGTAATCACATCCTGAAATCATGGCCTTTGGCTGTAAGGGATACGTACCGGGGATGTGGTTCCGCATGCCAAGAACGTTTAAGTGTTTCACTTGAAGGGGAAGAATTCTCAGCGGGTGCACTTACGCGCCGAGATGGCGGCGCGACATACAGTCTTAAAGCAGGTCCCTGCTGAATCGCTTCGAGGCGAGCAGACGAAGAAAGCGAAGATGATTGATTAGAAGTGGCGGTCACTTGATAAGCATCTCACGTCAGCGCAGCGAAGTTTATGTTGTGCTGCCTGAATGAGGTCACAATTTTTCGCTAAAGCACTTGGATGTTGAATATATGCAGCAATTGCAGCATCGGTTAGTGCTGCCGCATACCACGCGCCTTGCATTGTTGGTGCACTTTAATGCGCACTGCATGTAGAAACGGCTGATGGGGAAAGCGTTTCTCAGTCGACTGATGGCAATACGTGTTTTTCTGTTTTGAGTTTTTTAACTGCGCCCCTGGTTCCAGGAATTCGTAACTCAAAAAAGAATAGTTTACTTTCGCGGAAGAAGAGTACAAGATTCGGTCATTATTAAGAACATTGCTTATTTCTGTCTCGAGTTTCTACGCTTACTTGTCTTCTGTCAGCTTTGGAACTACAGAGACAATTCAATCTTGAAATTTCGTTGCGGAGGGTCATGACAGTAGCAACAAGAAAAATTGAAGTAAAATAATTACAGGGGTGGTTTATAGTCAATCGAGAGGGCTATGTGTCTATGTTATTGCGCAGAACTACTTGATGCCTACAACGTAACATAGAGAAAAGATGCTCTTCTCTGTCCTTATTTTTGATTTCATACTTGTCACATTCTGTACTTCATCTTGTTTTCGCAATTAAGCATTGTTATTTTCTTCACCTACTATCATTGGGGCCTTAAAATGCTATTCACTTTCCGTTACTATTCGCAATTGCTCTGCGGGTCAGGGAGAGTATATTGCTGTTTCAGTACGAAGACTCCTCTAAAACGGTCAAAACTTCGCCTTTCGTTCCGATCACGACTACTATGGGATGGAGTGAATTGTACACGATTACATTCAAAGCAGTCGCTGTAAGTGCAGGAAGTCATATAACGCGTCATATAATAACATGTCATATATATAACATGTCATATAACGCGTACCTTAGATCGTGTAGCTCACAATGACAATGATTTGTTGAGTCTAGACTAGATCACACTTTTATTACATTTCCACGGCTACGATAACATTCTTTTAGTAGCAAAACTTATCAATCATAATTAGTCCTTGTTAAAACGTACGACCACCATAAATCGACCAAAAACTAGTGCACAGTAATC
>NC_134702.1:166957645-167065145 GCF_043290135.1 Rhipicephalus microplus | reverse complement strand
ATTAGACTTTTTTTGTCCATGAAGCTCCACTAGGAGTTGTCGGATGTCCACCTACTGTAATACGATCATAACAATATGAAATGCGATAACTAAACGACTAAGTTTTAAAGCTAAGTGCTTTCTGAAAATTTTTTTGAGAAACTAAGGTTGAGTTAATATTGAGAAACTAAGTTTCTCAAAATTAACTAGAGGGCACTCTGGTGCTGCGATCGTTCAGCGACCATGGGAATGATGGGTAGTACACACATTTGCCTAGTCTTCATACTTGGGGGCGACGAATCGTACTTGCGACTTCGTTTGTTGCTGTGTTTCGGTTTTGTTTTGAAAGAAAGATTGAATGCTTTTGAACTTCGTGAGCCAATTTGGAAAGTAAGTCTAAAAAAATAAAATGGTGAAGCGCAACCGCTGAACATTTTCTAACACTTGTTTCGTAAAAAAACAGCTCCAAGCCACACGAACACACACGGAGCCAAAGGCAGGCCAGAAGTACGAATATTAGACAAATGTGTGTACTACCCATCATCCCCATGCTCGCTGAAGCGCCGTGCGTTGCAGCTCCCATTGACACTAGCGCCAGAGTTCCCTCTAGTAAGTATTGTGGGAAACTCTATACTTTCGTACAGGTTCGTGAGAAGCACACCTCAATCACGTACCACTTTTAAAAAATTGGGCGCTTCTGGAACACAGTTTAAAAAGCTCATTACTAGGACGTTCTCGCCAGCGCAAAATAAAATAATGAGCGTCGGTGTCAGCACACACTACCTGTGAAATGGCTGACCTGCTTGGAGCCACGCTCCAGATATACTTAATGAACGAAACAGAATGTGTGTAAAATCAAGTCGCTTGGTTCATTCATTCTTCATACTCATATGACATGAGCATATCGCTTTCAAGCCCTCAGACAGTCTTCGAAATGTTTCCGGGCATCGTTGCATGAGCAGCCCATGCTTACTTCAGAAGTTGCTTCACAGCTTCCTTCTTCATTCTTCGTGCACCCTACATCATCCCACTGGCAAAAAAATTCCATCACACTTCCTATTTGTATCACATTGCGCGGTAATACGCTCACAGAACCACTTTTGCCTGGTCATATATTTCCTCATAAAGTTGTGGACAGCAGTGGCAATACCCGAGATATCATAGTCATCAATTGATCACGAACTTTTGTAGGCAACGCCGCGTCACATTTTTCCGCATGAAGTAGTGAAGGTTTTAATTTTTGGGACACTCACAATGCAATCATTCCTTAACGATGTCTTAAGAAGTGAGATGAGCTGCTGTTAATTGTGTAATGTTAAAAACAAATGGTCAAGCGTTCTACTGCATCATCATCCGGCTGGTTCGTTTTTACTGGCCGATGAAGGTGATGTGCTATGTAACAACACCCAAGCGACCCGATTCGCAAAGTCGTATGTTAGTAAATGCCATTTCCCATCGACCCGCCAGTTTTCCATAGAGTATGCACAGCTAAAGAGGTGCTGAGTTGTTCTCTCTAGAGCAATTATAGTGCAAGGTCAATGCGACTTTTGAATACGGGCCAAAAATGAACCAAATGGACGTCTCATGGCACGTGGCAGTTCAGCCAGAGGTTTTGGTATTTGGTACGTATCGGCCATGATAAGCTCAACTGAGTCTTAGCGATGTAAGTGGTGGCATACGTAAGCAGTTGGGTGTTAGCGAATTTGCATTAGGTTACTTTGAGGTTATAGTCAAGGTGGTCTGCTGAAGGAGGAAGAACATGAGCTTCCTCGCTTCCTGAGATACTGTTTCGGCCTAATTTCTGCTTTAAAACTATGCATGTTTCTTGAAGAGGGATTACGTAGATCGTCCTGAACAACTTAACATGACGAAGGAAAGCGTTGACAGTGGCAAAAGAAGCGCAGAGAGGGCCGCAAATTTTGATTAGAGCGAGCGAAGTTTGACATGCTTTGTAAAATTCTTCCTTTGCTTTGAATAAAAATTTCATTCTTGACACTAAATCAGCGAGCTTTTTTCCGTGTAATCTACTTGGAACAGTGTTAAAGCAGTGGCTCATTTCGGAAAAGGAGTTCTGTGAAATATTGACCTGATTATTTTAAAGAGGCTAGGACAATCAGAAGGCACAAAAGCATCACACATGTACCTCAATGAGCATGACAGTGCGTGTCAAATTTCACAGCAACAGCGTACCACAGACAGGACATATAGGGGTGCCCCTCATGGCGTCTTAACATTGTAACGCCATTGGCATTTAGTACGGCACATCAAGCGCAACGTCGTTAGTACAAAACAAGCTTAGGGGAAATGTTTTGTCACAACGCGACTACAAGAACGTATATCCCGCATCAGTAAAATATTGGCGTTATATGAAAGTTGTCGGTGGTTAATACTAAACTGTATTCATCAGAAACCACATACGAGGAGCTCCCGACAGCTCTGTCACCGTCAATACGCGTGCAAACGCGCCAGTCGCTACCGTGCTGCGTTTTCGGCGACCTGCAGAGAACAGGAACGATATGCAGGTTAACACAGGGGTGCTCCAGCTTAACTGGAAGCCACTTATCGATTTTATCTGCTGCGTTAGAGTTAAACGTTATCTTAGACATTAATAGAAGGGAGGCCATACACGTCTTTCATATTTTCCTGCTTCATGGGTCATGGCGTTTGTAAATTAGAGGAAGAGTTTTTTTTTCAACATTGCTCTTCACGCAAGGTAAATCCCGTGGAGCCCAGCGCTCCCTGGCAGGAGAGTGGTGCCTGCAACGTCCTGATAAAAATCATGAGGGCCTACACAATGAGAGCCCACCTAGAATTACTGATCAGTTTGGTAGGATTTCAACGGCACAGACGACGACTGTGCGGCTTGCGACGCTAAAACGGAGAAAAAAAAAGTGGCACGTTCGGATGTCTGCCAAGTTACTGTCCACCGCTAGAAGGGGGAGAGGAGGGGCGGCTCATACTGGAGCGTTTGGTTGCCGCTTCCTGGGGTGAAAGAGTAAACATAGGTCGCGAATATGCGGAAGAATGGACCCGTTTCATACTTTTCAAGCGCGCTTCTCAGCGCTCTATATTTGCCCACGTAATGGCGGCACCCGTTATGCTTCAAGCGGACACGCGTGCTCGGGCTTGTTTATACTATGCGTGTTTATATTAAGAAAGCCGACTCTACATTTCCCCACTTGCCCCGCCGTGGTGGTCTAGTGGCTAAGGTACTCGGCTGCTAATCCACAGGTCGAATCCCGGCTCGGCGGCTGCATTTCCGATAGAGGCGGAAATATTCTAGGCCGGTGTGCTCAGCTTTAGGTGCACGTTAAAGAACCCCAGGTGGTCGAAATTTCCGGAGCCTCCACTACGGCGTCTCTCATATTCCCATGGTGGTTGTTGGACATTAAACCCCACATATCTATCTATCTATCTATCTATCTATCTATCTATCTATCTATCTATCTATCTATCTATCTATCTATCTATCTATCTATCTATCTATCTATCTATCTATCTATCTATCTATCTATCTATCTATCTATCTATCTATCTATCTATCTACATTTTCCACGTCATAGTGTAGCTGATGCGCGCTTGAACAAGCTTTTTCAACTAAGTGATTATCCGCCTTTACTTGTTCATACTGCATAGCAGGAAAGCTATGTTTGCTATTAGAAAAAGGTCCATTAGGGTATTCATATGAAAGTTTCGCCCACAAGTGAGCGTCACAAAGTTATGGGACGCATGCTCCCGCATACACGTACATGGAACGTTAAACTCTGGAAACAAGGCTGTGAATAATCGATAGCTAGCGGCCTAGAATTCCGAGATCATAGAATGTACTTAATGAGCCACGATAAAAAATGACTCAATGAGTGATCCAGACTGCTGAAGCTTTATAATAATGTTAACACGAGCAGTTCAACAACGAAAGTACTCAAATATTGTAAGCCGCGTAATTCATCAGCTAGATTAAGGAACGTGCTATGTTTAGAAGAATAGTAGACAATGAGGGGACACTGACAACATTCGGACACTGCTCTTTGCCGCATGGTATTACGAGCTTCCATAGCCAATCGTCTATAAGTGCCTTTTCAGGAAATCTTTCACAAGAATCTTTTTGTTGAACCTTGAGCCTATGGTCTTCCTGTACGAGTGAATGGGTACAAATCTGATAACTACGAATTTACTTCGAGTTACATCATCATTCAGTTTTGGAGAAATTAGAATGTAAACTTTGGAACCACAGCTTGTACTTTGGCAAATTTCAAGCTCGCAGGATTTTATGGCGTTTTCTCGAAGCTATACATAGGCACACCGCTACACCTTGATGTGCACGTGTGTGAAAGTGTCAATAAGACAAATTATATCGAATAAAAAGAACTTGACTTCACAAACCACCTGCACTTTGGAGATCACAGAGGAAAATAGTGTATGTTATAGACCGAGAAACTTTTGTCTTGCATTTTAGTTTTTACTGACAAGCAGCTGGTGGTCAAAAATGAATTTCTGTGGATAACTTGTGACTGGTAAAGCTGGTGTCCTAACAATTTTTAGTCAATGCATGAGCATAAAATGGTGACATGTTAGCAGTACTGAACTGCCCCAGCAGTTACCCTTTCTTCGCAACCTCATAAATGTCATAAGCCTTTCGATGGTTCGGGTGAAGCGCCTTACTTCCTTGCCTGCAATCAGTCTTGTGCAACAAACTTCCATCCTGGGTATGATTCTGTTGAAAGCAACGCGGACATGTGCAACGTATAAAAGGCAGAAAAAAGATGAGGAAAAGACCTGCTGTTCTAGAAAACTAAATCGCAATGCAACTTTTTTTTTTGGGGGGGGGGGGGGGGAGGGGAGGTGAAGCTCCTTTTAGCGGCACCCGTTCGTCCCTCGCGGCCGTAGTATTACTGTGTAACAAGTATAACATTTTGACATTCAAGGTGGTGCCGGTGAGAGATTTCTTCTGTGCGTTGTTGAACAATAAAATATAATGCACAATGTACATGCCAATGGCTGCTAAGGGGGAATGAGAGACAGGAAAGTTTGGCTTTTAGTTAACGCGCACGCTGCGATTTTTTTATTGTTCAACAACGCACAGAAGACACGAAAGGGTTGCTACGCTATACTCGCTGGGCGTAACTTCGTAGGTTTTAAAAAGGTTTAGCGAGCGTTGGGCCGCACTGCCATGAATACAGTGAACTAGTATATACCATGAACTCGGGGTGGTTGAAGGTGGGAATTAGACGCGAAGCGCAAGCCATAAGAAAGTGTGCGTGTGCCTCCTGTCGTTCAGTCCTTGGAATGTCCGCTGGATGGCGGTGCTTCTATTATTTTTATTTATTTATTTAGAAAATACTTCAGGCTAAGAATAGCCCAGGCAGGAGTGGGGGTGGTAATGTATGACGATATGGCCAAAAAAAAAGCAACAATGCAGGAGGAATATATATGAGGAATATATGATGAAAGGATGCGAGATTGTGGTACTTGGAGTGTTGAATAGGTGGACGAACGGACCCACAGACAGATGCATAGACGGACGCACGGATGCCTGCACGGACGGATGGATGCATGGACGGACGCAGGAGCGGATGCATAGACGAAAGCAGGGACGGACGCACAGATGAACGTGCGGGCGCATGAACAGACGCACGGGCGGCCACACAGACGCGCGCATGGATGGACGGAAGCAACAACGAATGGACAGACGGATGCTTCGCCCCACTATCCATCCTTCACTCCGTAGATATGCTGCCATTTTTTTCGTCACCACGACGTGCTTGTCATTCCAATAGACATCTCAACGACAAAACACAAATTTGGTCCACACTCTCCTTGAAACAAATCGTTATAGGCTTAGTTTGTGTCTACCGCTAAGTAAATTCGATTGTTTTTTTTTTTGTAAGGCGTTATCAGAAACTCGTACTGCACCATCAATATCTCTTCTCAGCTATAGCATGTTCACGGCTGCGTTGAAACGGCAAATGTTGTCATGTATGCAAATATAAGCAGCACTTCCAATTATCAGTGCTGCTCTCGGAAACGCGCAGCAACTTTTGCGTGACTTTTCTCTAAAAATACCGTAATTGAACCGAAATCTTTGGTTTCGCCAGCCGGGGCTTTCTCTTGTGCTGTGGCTTTTTGCCCATCACGCTGCGTCACAGAATTCAACTGTCTTTGATCTCTACCGGACCTTTATTTAGTATAAACAATTTTCATACGACACATGTGCATCGTATCTGATTATCTCGTATGAACCCACATGAATCATGTGTGTTCTTGCATCCTCATACGAAATGCTTTAATGTGGGTCGTAGTTGCATGTGAAAATTTTCCGCAGGGAATTTTTAGGGTATTTGGAGATTAATGCATACTAAACTTGCTTTCTCCGACTTCATATCACTACACTAGCAGCAATAGTAGTATGTGTTTGTTTGGGTTATCATAGTCCTAATTCACCTACCCACATTGCCATTTTAAGTATTCATTTGTAAATCTACCCCCCCCCCCCCACACACACACACATTTCTTTTTGCACGGCGAAAATTGTTTCTCTCGGGTTTGTTTTCTGGTATTGCCGGCATTGAAATGGTGCCGTAGATGCAACTCAGGCTGCCAGGAACTTCGGTTAGCTAAGGCAGCCGCGTCGCCAAATTCAGTCAGCTTAGTGCCAAATGCTTAGAACTTCAACTCAAGGGATAAAAGTTTCGCGATCGGCAAATGCACTTCGGCAATTGTCGTGCGAATTTTATGAGAGTGGTAATCAACGCTAGTCTGCAGGCGTGTTGTTCCTTCATTTTGAATACGCGAAATAACTTTATTTGCTAGTTTTTTTTTTCACATAACAATTGGATCTTCTGATGCTGAGAGGTTACAGCGTCTCGTTTTCGTTTATGACCGCCATCGAGCGCCCGCCGTATTGAAAATATTGCTTGATGTGAGTCATCCAGTTGCTGTTGAACAATAGAGATGAAGCCCTAAATTTGAGCTCTTAATCAACAGCTTATCGTTGCTTTCTTTTTAAGCTCATTGTATATTCTAATGAACTCAGCTTACACGGCATCTGCCGCAAGAGACAGGACACTACAAGAAGACATGTTAATTGAAAGATCCTGGTTGATAGCATAGACTGAACGTCAACGTGTCAGTTACCGCTGCTCAAACACGTCTAACGGCTGGCAAGCGCCATCAACGCTCAAAGTGATACCCTTCGCCGGACCTCACCGTTGGTGCTGGTTGCGCGACCGCGACCTTCAGTGCCGGAAACGCCGGTGCGGTGCTCCCTCCTGCCGGTCCTGCTCCGGGCGATTCGAGCGGTGGTGGCAGCGGCGCCTTGCTCTGGGCACTGCTCTCCCAGGGGCCCAGCTCTCGGGAATATAGAGCCGCGGAGACGCTCTGTTGCGAATCTACGGCGCAGGTTTCTCGTCGCACGGCCACCACCGCCGCGGAGTGGAAGAACAGGTCGGCAACCCCCCCCCCCCCCCCCCTTCCAGCCATCGTGGCCCCTTCTACCCCACCCCACCCTTCAAACTTCCGTACCCCCCACCCCCGGCCTTGCCATCGCCACTTTTTTCGGCGGTGGGGGGCAAAAGACGGGGGTTATTGGCCCACCCCCCTCCAGCCACCTCTTCGCCCCGGCGCCGGCTACATAGCCGACGGCGGAGATGCTTTCTCCTCCTCGCCTCTGCTTGGCGGGCGCTATCATGCGGAGAACATACGAGTGAGCCGAAAAACACACGCACTGCCATCACTGAAGAGCCCGGCCCAGACCGCAAACCGTCAAGCACTCCTGCATAGTAATGGCACCACGTGTTCCATACCGGACGCTCGATATGCCGAATCTGCGCTCCTTCCTGTGGCGTAGAGCATATCTGAGAACTAAGACCCGTTGTTGATGCGAGAGAAACGAGGAGAAAAGCTGTACGTGCGTTACTCATGCGTTTATGCGAGGACATCTTGTCGGATTAAACACGTGCCGTCCACCGCACGAATTCAACGTACATGAAATTACTGGTGCCAAATTAGCTGTATCCAGTAGTGTTTCGTGTAGCTATAGCGTTATCGCCGTTAAGAAGGTCTACAACAACGTCACACTTTTCTCCCAGCCGGGTACGTTGGTGCAGTATCAGAGTACGTCTCCTGGAAGTTTCAAGAGATCTTGTACCACACATTTCATAAATCAATAAGTTTTTTCGTAGTATAGATTGTGTTTAATCGTGAACCTACCCTGAAAGCATTGTTTCTTTTCTGTACCTATGAGTTCTCTTGTTAAATGCGAAGCAATTTTAGCAATACACAGATGCTTTCACCGTATCTATCTATCTATCTATCTATCTATCTATCTATCTATCTATCTATCTATCTATCTATCTATCTATCTATCTATCTATCTATCTATCTATCTATCTATCTATCTATCTATCTATCTATCTATCGGCCTAAGTCTGAGTTCTCTCTTGGTGGCCTCTTTATCTTGACACCTACCAAAATATCTCAATGAATGGCGTCAGTGTATGAAGAACACGTCAGGAGAAGAGCGCTCGGAACCACCTTCTTACTGCGCAGTTCAAACCATGTGTAGTCTTTATGCAAATAATACGAACTCAAATCGCGATTGTAAGCTGGGGAAAGCACTGCGTCTTTATTCAAAATCAGAGAGCAGTTCGTTAAGTCGGTGTTAACCTGGAAAACTTGGTGGCTCGTCTTGCGATATTGGACTGTTCATTACCAGGTTAAGAAGATTAGTCGTGGATTATTCTCCTTCATGGAGGCTACGGCTTCTTTCAAGTTTTCTGCACTGCACATTTTTGATTACCTATTTCTACCATGTTTGCGCTAGCTGTATAATGAATGGTGTTACCTGGACTCATGTTCTACGCCTCCGTTGTTTCTCAGACCATTTTGCCGCAAGCGTTGGTCACTGATCGTACCTTGATTATATGCATAAAACTTCTGACGGCTGTGGTGAAAAATATTTGAAAGCAACCTTTTGACTGATTTCCGTAGGTGTGATAAATGCGAGCCTTGATAGTAGTTACCCTGCATCCTATAGCTATCGCCCAAACTTACTCATGTGTCTTAAGACAAACTTCACACTCAAGAATCTTATTAAAATGAAAGACGGGCGTATTTTGTCTGTATTCAATTGAAAACATTTTAGTGCTCGAACAAAAAAAAGGTAATTATGAAATATTCTGTCTTCCCCATATTGTGTCTTCTCGGAGGGTACTTTCTTTAGAATGAGTGCTTTCCCAAATTAGTAAAGGCCTTTCACAATCATCCCATCCCTGACGAAAATTTATTGATACAGGCCTGCGAACAATATGCACATAGCTGTTCAAAAAGCACTAAGTCGGCCCAACTCGGAACGCTTGCCTCAGATCACTAATAAAAAGTGTGGTAGAACCATGAAATCAACTCAACTTAACTTCGCATGACATCTAATCTCATAATGAATGCGATCAGTCAATTATTTTAGCTATCAAAAGCGAAAGACGGAAAATATGGCTGTGTTTGACGGTAATTCACAGTAATGCTGTTCACACGAATTTTTTTCTATAGACAGTAACAGCGGAGAATGTGAATACGACCTCGGGTCACTTGTCAGCTCTCGTGACTGACCGTTTATCAACGCCATTTCTACAGACAACACGTAACGTTCGCAGTTATAATGAACTGTCAAAAAAATTCTCGCAAATACCACGCATCGTGGGAGTCAATTTCGTGGGAAGCAGTCAACGAGTAGCTGAACAGGTCGCATACTTCCGTTTTGGGCCCAACCTTACTGTGTCAATTTACGACTTTGTTCTTATTCAGTAGATCTTTAAATGTCGTGGTTATTACCATGTCTATCAACGGAGCTGGCATGTGAAGGATCGCTTATGATCCCACGCATAACGTTGGAACTAACGTTAGAGCAAACGCATCACTTTAACAGAAAGCAAGTGAAAGCATAGTTTGTTGGCGTATTCCTGCGGGGAAGAGGATATAGACTATAACTTGTTGAGCCAGATAAGTACATATAAAATGTTAATTGCGGTACCATAAGCGACTAAAGAACAGAGTAGAAACGTTCCTTGTTATGCAAGAGCCAACAGTGAACACATTATTGGGCAAATGTTGATGTAATGCATCGATTGATCTGTGTACAGCGTGGCTGGTAGCTGAACATTCGTGAACCTTTAGTATGGTACCTTAAAATGAATGCGTATCACGAGTGCTACCTTTTTCTTGTGTAACTATCGCTAAGTGTCTTATGAGATTTACAATGTCTGTGCTCGCCATTACTAGTTTTACATTGACTACAAATGACGCTTGGAGTATAACCAAATACCTCGAACTTTGCGTGCGCATTTGGGCCCTACGTGAGAAGGAGAAAGCTATTAACGACGTACAAGACAGGCACGTTCTGGTATACAGATTATGACTGTGAATCTTGTTTTAGGGGCGAAGCTCCTTATAGCGGCACCCGTTCGTCCCGCGTCCTGTCGTAGTATGTAACCGGTCTAACGCTTTGACCTACAAACATTTTGACCTCCAAGGTGGTGCCGGTGAGAGATTCCTTCTGTGCGTTGTTGAACAACAAAAAATAGTGCTCAATATACATGCCAATAGCTGATAATGGGGTATGAGAGACAGGAGCATTCGGCTTTTAGTTAACGTGCACGCTGCGATTCCCATTAGCAGCCATTGCATGTACATTGAGCACTATCTGAAGGGAAAGGGTTGCTACGTTATACCCGCTGGGTGTAACCACCTTAGTTTTAGAAAGGTTTAGCGAGCGTTGAGCCGCAGTGCATTGAATACAATGAACTAGTATATACCATTATTGAACTCGAGGTAGTTAAAGGTGGGAAGTAGGTACGAAGTGCAAGCCGTAAGAAAGTAAAAGCTGAATTCTCCTGTCTCTCATTTCCCATGCAGTCATTGGCATGTACATTGAGCTCTATCTGCAAGGAAAAGGTTGCTACGTTATACTCGCTGGGCGTAACCTCCTTGGTTTTAAAAATGTTTAGCGAGTGTTGGGCTGCAGTGCCATAAATACATGAATATGTTGAACTATTATATACCATGAACTCGAGGTGGTGAAAGGTGGGAAGTAGACCCGAAGCGCAAGCTGTTAGAAAGTGTGCGTGTGCCACCTCTCGTTTAGTGCTTGGAATGTTCGCTGGATGGCGGTGTTTCTATATGGGGAATATATGATGAAAAGATGCGAGATGGTGGTACTTGGAGTGTTGAATAGATGGACGAACGGACACACAGACAGATGCATGAATGGACGCATTAACGGACGCAGGGGCGGATGCATGGACGAACGCAGGAACGGACGCACGCACGGACGGGCGGATGGACGCATGGACGGTCGCACAGACGGAAGGAAGCAAAAACAAATGGACGGACGAATCCTTCGCCCCACTGTCCATCATTCACTCCGTAGATATGCTGCCAGTTTTTTCTTAAAGTGATGTTCTCTTATGCCTAATATGGCATATACCAGTTTGGAAAGTTGACAACAAAGGCTGCCAGGCGTAGGCGCTAAATGCTACGTAAATTGAAACGGTCAAAGTGCCTTTGGTTCACTAAGAAACACTTCACTCCTAAAACTTCTAAAGGTTCGCGGACCTTACGAAGATACGAAACTGTTTTTGACGCTTTGCTTTCATCTTTCACTTCCACTTCTTACAAGCCATCTGTTTAAAACACCTTGTGGTATTCTAGTATTCAGGTTTTTACTTCTGAACGAGTATTATTACTTTGTTTAGGGTATTTTGTTGTTTGCATCAGGGGGAATAAATAAATAAATAAATAAAGTAGGACCAGCTACGAATTAATGGAACATCTACTTCTGCATTTAGACCCAATGTCAAACAAGCGTGAGAGAGCGCACGTAATGGTTCTTCATGCTAACGAATTCGTGTTGAACTCTTGCAAGTACCACGTAATGGCCTTGGCGAATAACAAACTAGCCAGAGCACGAGAAAAAAATTAAGCGCTTGATTGTGTGAACTTGCGCCACGCATCAGCAAAGAACACAAAAGGCAATAGCAGCTGGCAATGTAATCTTTTGTCAGACAGTCATCACCAACAACTTTAACGTGCCAAGAACTTGGCGACGAGCCTTGTTAATGAAGCTAATCGCTGCTACTTCCCCCTGTTTCAATATGTACATTTCAACGTCAAGGTTTCGTAGACCGTTGTCACGGAGGATAGTTGCTGCAGCACTTGTCCAGGTTCTTGGGATAAAAACATTGTATTTAGTGTAATCACTCGCATTCGAGAAATGCTCGGACCCCGAATGTTCTAATGCGTCTGTAGCCGCTGCCATGCCAAGGTACGTTCTTTGGCCATCGCGTTTTCGGTAATGTTCTTCACCAAGAAGGCGACGAATTTCACGTCTTGTCGGAAGAACAGATGCAGGGAAAAGTAGTGAGGTTGATGCTTACGTCTGGTTTTCTAGCATGCACTAGTGCTCACCGGGAAAAATAGGTAGAGAATAAAAAACAGAACACAGAGAATCACAGACATATTTTGGGTGCACAGAACGTGTGCAGGCTTTGGCACAAACCCGTCAGCTTCAGGTATACCTCAGCGACGCTTCAACGACTTTACATTGAGCACAAAATGCTGAGTTGGACAGTCTAATTTCATTCCTGAAGCAATTCTTATATGAAAAGTTCATTCAGATGCACTGTAAACATGTTTCATCTTGCCTGTTGATATTTCGTGGCATCCTGAAGAGATACGATGGATCGATCTTGTACAGAGGCCCATACTATTGGCTAGGGTCTGTCCAGAGGAATTGCTGGCAACGCCATCCGTTTACCGACACTAGCGTTGCTTTGTCTTCCCTCGAAAAACGTATCTCGACAATTTCTGCTGAAGTGATGTCCAGCTTTGGCAGCGTCATCAGCCTTCACGTTGCCTTGTATTCCGCAGTGGGCAGACATCCACTGCAGAACAATGCAGTGATGGAGGTCACATGCTTTTTTGCATAGACGTTTGACGTCCGTGACGAGTTGGTTCTGTGTGCGCGGAGACTTCAGTGAATGCAGTGCTGCTCTTGAGTCAGGGAAGATTACCCATGACTCGGCTGTATGGTCCACGACGTAATTAATGGCAGCCCGCAGTGCAGCTTGTAAAGTGGCCGTAGATGAGGTGCAGTGACTGAGAGTGGCAGAGATGGTGAAATTGGCAGATGGAATCCAGACGCGAATGGCGGATGATGTAGACGTAACAGAGCCGTCAGAGTAATTGTGACGTTGAGCTCTGTAGCAGTTTTCCAAGTGCTCTAGAGTGAAATATCTGAGCGCTGGTTCATGTGTGTGTCTCTTACTCTTGAACCCAGACACGAAGGTGACTGTGGTCTACGAAGGAGTTTTCCACGATGGTTCTGCATGCATTGATACTCTCTGATAGTGTAGCGGGAGGAGGCTCCGCATGGGACTACTGTCTGAAGCGAGCGGATGATCCGGCACTCTTGTGGCATAACGCAAGTAGACTCGAAGAAACTCCTGCGACAGAAGAACAGGAGCCGAAAGGCGCCTACTTTCAGCAAGGGTTCCGATGCTTGATATGTTATTTAAGAGGCCAAAGCACACCCCCTGGGCCTTTGCTTGAGCTCCAGTCAGTGCTGGTATGTTGGTTCGAGGAATTCTATGTATCAAAGGAAGGCTGTAACATAGAATACCTTTGCAGAGAGCGGTATACTTTCATAACATAGCACCAACGGAACAGCCACCGGCACTGCCTGATAACAAGCGAAAGATGCTCGCGCGTGACAGAACTTTTTCCTTTAATATTCGAACGTGGGGAGTCCACGTCATTATCCGGTCGATTGTCACTCCCAGAAATTTATATGATTTGTCACGCACCGAATGGGAGAATGAGCTACCTTTAATGTGCAGCGTGAGACATCACGCCTCGTAAAAGCAACGGCGGTACACTTTTCTGGTGACATCGTTAGACCTCGTTCGAGTAAGAATTTTTTGATTGAGTTGAGAGCTTTCTGCAATCTTGCTTGTAGAACGCGTTCGTTGCGACCATTGCTACATATACAAATGTCATCTGTGTAAAGTGAGATTTCGATAAATGCAGGAATGCACTTCTGTAGTCAAATGAGAGAGATGTTGAATAAGTTTGGACTGAGGACACCACCCTGGGGAACTCCTTTATGCACTGTGCGTGGAGTTGTGTGACCTTATTTTGTGGAGATGTAGACTGTCCTGTCTCTGAGGTAGTCCTAGATTCAGCGGTACATATGACCTCCTACACATAGTGAGCTCAGGGCGTGTAAAATAGACTCATGAGTCACGTTATCGAACGCTCCCTTGACGTCGAGGAATACGCTGACAATGATGTTGCCGAGTGTTTCATTCAACTTTACGCAGTTGATGAGATTGATTACAATGTCAATGCTGCGATTTTTTCTAAACCCAGACATTTGTTGAGGGTATGTATTCTTGTTCATAAGCAACCACTCCAGGTGTATCGACACCATCCTCTCCATGAGCTTTCCTGCGCAGCTGAGAAGAACAATGGGGCAATAGGAGTTGAGTTCCATGGGAGGCTTGCCAGGCTTTAGAATAGGAATAACACGAGTTTGTTTCCAGGAAGGTTCAAGACGAAGTAACCTAGAGGGAAAATGACAGAAACTTAATCTAGGTACTACGAGTTCCCCGTAGAAGGGGGAAAAAGACAGACACGGGGTTTCTTGTCCTCTGTTTTTCAAATATTATTTTTGTCTGCATGACTTTTACTTTGTTTCAGTGCTGGCTCAACTACATTCGAATAATTGTGATACTCGGTAAATTGAGATCAATGTCGCACTTGTTCTTTTCTATGCATGGCCGACGTCCTCAGATGCGAGAGTAATCATACATTCATCGAAGAGTCAATAACCGAAGCCGTATAGAACACGCAGGTTACAAGGCAGATTGTGTAACCCTTTATTCGTGCAGAAATGTCCGTTGTTCCACCATAGCGTCAGTCTCGTGACGCAAGGTTGTAATAAAACCTGTGGAGAAACTGGGAGATCCGGCTTGGGCGTTTTCATATCGGTCCATGACTTCAGTCGTCGATCACAATACGACAGTGAAAGAAACTGAAACGGGAGCTGCGGTACTGCTGGAAGTAACTAAAAAGGCGTATCTCGCGACTTTCCTCAGCTAAATTCTGTATGCGAAGCGTAAATGTAAGTATATGCGTGGACTGGAATTTCCACTCTACATATTTAATTTTAAAACGGGCGTTAACGGTACTACTTTTCTTTTTTTCTCTGGAAGGATTGTGACTGGTATTTCTTTTACTCTTTCTGAAGATGTCTCGGCGTTTTCTTTACTGATGTGAACAGTACGCGTGTACAGGCTGGAGCTATTTAACAAAAAGTCGCAGCGAAAAAATTACGCACACATTGCCTGCTTATTTACCAGAAATCCTGGATACGAGCATTGTTTAAAAAATAAACATCATTTAACTGTAGAGGTAAAATCTGCAAGTTGCGAGAAGTTGATGCTGCTATGTTCAAAAGTTTTTGTTTTTTTATTGATGATGAAGAGAAAGGTGGCGTTGAAGCAAAACCTTAGATAAATTTATAGTCTCTTGTCAAGTCCTGTCTCTGGTGAAAAAGTGGTCATGCGCTTTCAGAATAACACAACGATGAAGGGGTGGTGGTTCCAACAGAACCTTGTCAAAAACGTGCTGCTTCGTACATTTCGAAGACCTTGTCTCTCCTCCTTTTCCGCCTCCTCTCCTTTCCTAACGCTGAGTAGCAGGGCAGAAAATGAATTCAGGACGACCTCTCAGCTTTTCTGTCACAATAAATAATTCTCTCTCATTTTTTTTCGTTTTTATTCATTTGGCTCAAGTATACGTTGCACTTGATCATTTCTTCTTACACGCTAAAGATTTGTTCTATAACGTCAAGTCCCCAGCTTATGTCATGAGTCATGTAATTCTTAACTGCGAAGAGTGAAATTTTTTAACAGTGCCAGATCTGCATTTTGATCTGAGCTGTTCGCGAGAAGTAAAATGGACGACACTGCAATTTGCTCATTCATGCCAACAGACGCAGGTATATTAGACAAGACCATGTATCCTTTAGTTAATTTTGGCTAGCATGCTAGTTTTGTGGGAACCTTTTAGAATTAAAAGGATGGGACGCAAAGCACGACAGTCTCTAAAACAAAGCTTTGTTTTATAAGCTACTGGACTAATTGTCAGTGCTAGTAAATGTATATAGAATAGCATTTCCTTGTTCACGTGAAAGTTCGCGCTTCGCAGGAATTTTATTTCCTGAAACGGAATCGACTTAAATAAGAGAGAGTTACCAAGGGACGGTTGGGATAGTCCTGCAGTAGACGTGAACTCTAATTAGAATTATAATGACGATGGCGATGAACTGTCATTAGCCATAAGCAGCTCAGAAGCATATTCTATACACTCCCACCTTTCCCGCAACGCCTCAGTTTTGTCGCTGGCTTGTAGCTTCTTACTTCTTTGGTCATCGTGTTTTATTGAAACCTTGCATTGAAATGGACTTGAGTGAGAAATCTTCATTCCATTAAATCAACATGATGGTGATCCCATTTCGTTGAATAAAAATGATTTGTACCTCCTTCAAACACGACCTACCTGAAGTATTCTCAGTAGTACTGAGAAGCTACTGTTCACTGCGTACATACTGGGGAACCGATCAGTGATCGGCCGTTTCCACATCAGTTTGCGAAATCGTGGGTAAGCCGCGAAAGTTCCTCGTACGGAAGAGCCACGTCTCTATAGACTTGTCCGACCCTTCCTGCACAAAATGAAGCGGAATAAACAAAAACAGCTTTGCTTGTGACGTCATATGTATCTAGTTTATTCAAGCTCTAACACAATTGAGAGAGAAAGCCCATCAATCTGCGAAAGAATGAATAACATAGAATCGAAAGTCAGTGGTGTTCTGTTGTACAGGAATAAAAGTTAGAAGTACGGAAGCTTGGGCGAGCTTGCACGACATCGCTCGCTGTGTACTCTTCTCTTCGGTTCTTGTATTTTGCGCTTCAAATTTTGTTCCTCAAGGAATAAAAGTTAACACTTGGATGTAAGTTGTGACATACAAGAACTAGCAGCACTAGTTCTTGTATGTCACATTAAAGTAGCCGAAAATTCTCTCCCGAGTAGGGGAGAGGCCGAGTGTGCTTCCGCCATGTTTTGCGCATGTTTGTGCATGCGTTTATATGGGTGCATGTATACACATAGTATTATTTATTTATTTATTTATTTACTTCTAGTAACCTCATGGTAAAAATACATTACAGAGGGGATGTGGGTGTGCATAGTAAAAACAAGAGCATTAACAATAACAACAAAAAGTAAAACTGGAAGCATTATACAAAATAATCGCAGAAATCTAGTAAAGTACAATACGGGAAAATAATAAGCATGCAGACCTACAGTACGCTGGATAAGACATTTTTAAATGCAGTTGTATTAGTTATATCAGTTATGAAGGCTGGTAAGTGATTCCCATCACCTACTGTCCTAGGGACAAATGATTGCGAGCCTGCAGTAGATGAAAAATGGGGTATGTCAACCATGTGATGATGATCAAGTCGGTGTGAGCGAGACGGAGCTGGGTGTATGAACAAGGAACGAAGAGCAGGTTTATGATAGTACATTTTTGAAAAAGACAAATGCGTGGTTGTTTTCTACGTGCTGCTAAAGAAGGCAGATTAAGAGCAGCTTTCATGTTTGTGACACTGGCATTGCGATCGTAGTTAGATGAAATAAAGCAAACAGAGAGATTTTGTACTGCCTCAATGCTTTGTGATAATGTAGAGCTGTACGGGTCCCAGACAGATGAGGCGTATTCTAGTTGAGGGCGAACGTACGTGGTACCAAGCAATAGCTTCCCCACCGCGGTGGTCTAGTGGCTAACGTACTCGGCTACTGACACGCAGGTCGCGGGTTCGAATCCCGGCTGTATTTCCGATGGAGGCGGAAATGTTGTAGGCCCGTGTGCTCAGATTTGGGTCCACGTTAATGAATCCCAGGTGGTCGAAATTTCCGGAGCCCTCCACTGCGGCGTCTCTCATAATCATATGGTGGTTTTGGGACGTCAAACCCCATAAATCAGTCACAAAGCAATAGTTTTAGTCACGGTGGCGCAAGATAGAACTTCCTTTTTAAGTAACCTAAAGTTTGGTTAGCTTTAGATAATATGTAATGAACGTAGTGTTTCCATGACAAGTTATTAGATATGTGAACTCCAAGGTAGCGATAAGAAGCTGTGGTTTGCAGGTGTGAATCGTTAAGAAGATAGGACGAAGAGGTGACGTTGCGCTGTAGTTACGCGCATGCTTTTGCATTTAGCGATGTTCAGTTTTCCATGCCACGTGTGGCACCACTGTGATACGGTGTCTAAATCATTTTGTAGTGATGTCAAGTCTGAATCGATGGTTCTTTTCCGGTAAATGACACAGTCATCTGCAATCAAACAAGCTTGGGATGAAATGAGAGTAGGTATGCCGTTAATGTAGATCAGAAGTAACAGCGGACCAAGTACTGACCCTTGAGGTACACCGGAACTGACTGTTACTAATGGAGAGTCAAAGCCGTTGGCTCTGACGTACTGTACACGGCAGAAAAGAAATTCACGAATCCAAGTGAGTACTTGGGGATCGATATTAAGAGCACTTAGTACACATTTAAAATTGCAAAAGTTCGGTGGCGGTGGAGAATGAACCCTGGCTGCACCCTTGATACGTCAGTATTTGTCTTTGCACCGTGGTGTAAGTTGTGCTCCATCAACAAAAGTGACATTTCAAGGTTTACCTTTGTAAAAGGCGTGGTTCCACGTTGGCAGAAATTCTTCATCAGTTCGCAATGTCTCCTAGAACTAGCTTTGACTTTACAGCACACCACGTTTCTCTAATCAATATTCACGCTCGTGACGGAGCGCAGGACACAGCCCACCAGCTATTTCTCGAATCCAGGAGCTCATGGGCGTCGGTGCTTCATCGTCTGCAGTGGGACACGCCAGAGCAGACACGGATCGCGAGCACGTTGCCTGCAGATCCGTTACACCGAGAACCTGGCATCAAGATGCTTCCGGGCGTCCCCGCATGCAGCGTGCGACCCGTAATCCGTTGCAGGCGCGCTTACCCTGCAGTCGAGTCCCGCCGGCGCCGGACGGGCTTGAGGGCGTTTGTCTTCTGCCGAGCAGCGCGGGCTGTCAGACCACCCGTTTTATACTGCTCGCTTTTCTTTTGAAATTTCCTTGAACCTCTCGCTGGTCGCCATTAATTCCTGCATGAACTCTATTAGGGTGATGCCGGCGGTGCACCACAGGCACTCGTTCTATGGCCGATTAGTTTCCTTACACGACACATCGAGCGCGTTTTAAAGGAGCTTCCTGTATATCGCAAGCTGAACCACATATTGGGATAGGATACGATCACGAACGAGTGAGAGAAAAGGTACTCAATTTAGTATCAGTGCAATATATTAAACCACAAGAAAGCGGAAGCATCCCGATCACGAAAAGGGCCGAAAGGTGACCACCGCTGCTGGACAGGATTCCGCATCACTTATTTTTGCTTTTTGACTTCATTTTTGTTTACCTTTACTTTATGCGATATAGGGCTTTATCACCTGGAACACGATACCACGCATTTCCGGCGATAAGCTTGCTTCATGGGCAGTCCGTGCTGGGGTGGATTCCAGCGCCCGCTACCACCAGGCTTGTAGAGAGCCCTTTCGAAGGCGCATTTCAGTCCCGGTCAATTACACCTACCTTTCACTTATAGGACGTCAAGCCCGTGACCGCTAAGCGCGATCGTGAAGTCGTCTGTGTTGTTGTTTGGCTGGTTTCGCTAGAAGGGCTCCTCTGGCATTTGCATATCCTGTTCCGGCCCATTCATCTCCCGTGCGTTCGAGCGAACGTGCAACCAAAGGGATGCGAGATGAGAAGAAAAGTTTGCGTGAGCGAACAGCGAGCTGGAAAGATGGTAGCTCTAGGCCCGTTCTACCTTGATATGTGTCCTTAAGGTCCGCAAATAACAGGTTAAAACATACCACACATCCTTAGACGGCAGATTCTCTGCGTTGTGCTGGTCTCTGAGAGCTAACGCGAAGCATTCCCTAAATAAGTTTGTTCTATATACCAAGAGCCTACTTGATATCCAAGCGTAGATGAAGGAAAACCTATTCGCGTATGTCTAAATGGGCCAAACGCATTCTTATGTCATGCAATGCTTGCAAAAAAAACCTGCGTAGAAGACAAAACTTCCGCAATCATCTACTTAATTTATGCCACGCACAATTATGTCGCTCTATGGCTATGTGAATAATGGGTGATAAGGAAAAATAGCACTTGGTCTCCGTTTGAACAGATTTTTTTTTTCGTTGACTATTTCACTGGGTACGCTGTTTTCTGAAATGTTTACATTAATGCGCTATTTTATGGTCGCACTTAACCCAAATAACGTCTTTACGCAGTTCGTTTTTTCTTCATTCGAACTTGGAGAGTGAGGGCACTTACTTCATCTGAAACAAGACATGTTAGCGAAAATATTTGTATTCTGGCCACGTTAGAGTCAATAACACATACCTTTCTTGCTGGTGACGAATGTCTCTCTCAGCTGCTGCAAAATTCCAAGTCTACTGTCTTTGTCGATGATGACACTTAATTCCTTTATAAGCGAAACTTTTCTCAAGGTTTCCACAGAGCCTTATTGGTTTCAACTCTGCTAGTAGTATTTATAATAAATTTTTGGTGCTGTAACGTACTAAGAGTTGTGCTTGCTGTTTCCTTTTGTCTTCAATATTTATGGTATTTCAGTATTGATTACTGGGCTCTTTCACCTTGCTGAATGGCCAAAGAGTCCTGTCGCACTAGCCGTCAGAGATTCAGCGAGAGTGGCAGAGCCCCCGAGCCAACGTGTACCATGTTGTTTCCACTCACGGGTACAAGGAAAGACTTCTTTCTCAATATGGCTGCAGTGCCATACAGCCTCTCTGTTCGTTCCTGCAAGAACAGCGATGTGCGCAAACCAATTATTACGGGATGGATGCCAGCGGCAGGGCAAGGCATTTACTGGCGTTCTTCATTTGCCAGAGCTCAAAGTTTGCAGATCGACTTGTGGTCAAGCGTACGCCTCACCGTGCGCTGCCTGCAAATGAGTGACCGTTATTTAACGCTTTCTATTTGAAACTCGTTCAAACGGCTCTCCTAACACGGAAAGCGGCTCGTGGCACATGGACATTGATACCGTGTTTCATAAGACTTCTACAATTTGTATGCGACAAATGTGTCTAATTACGCAAGGCGTCTGCCGCTGGCCGGCGTCAGAGGATGCCCTGTCCTGGTGTCCTTGGGGTCGTATATAGATAGCCACACCATGACATGTTTCGGGGCGACTTGGATTTATTGCATCACGTCGCGCGGGATCAACATGTGCACTCTGGTGTAAATATTCGGAAGGGCCATTATTAGTTACAGAAGCGTAATTTGACGGTACGCCTACGGCTCACGTGTTATCTTTGAAGGCATCGGTGTACAAAAAGTAAAAAAAACCATCTCGAGAAAATTTTGCTGATATATATCAATATGAAGTCGTAAGTCATAACTGGTAATCCACAGCAGCGGATCATCAATTCAAATAAATATGTGGCAGCCAAACGCTCACCTCAAGTTGTCTTTTGAAGCTATACTATTCGAGGGAAAAAAACCACCAGAGATATGCAACGCTTCTCTCGTTCCCTGTTTCAGTGCTTTTTATCGATGGCGTTAGAATATTTTACAGCTGACCATATTTGCTCATGATACCGAGAAAAGAAAGTATTCCGGTGAACGAGCACCCAGTCAAATTTTCTTTTTCTTCCTACATATGTGGTCAAGCGCTTGATTCCCAATTTCAGAATATTCACAAATGTGTCCTAAACAATGGAAAGTCATGCTCATGGTTATTTTAAGAGATATGTCAGGTACTTATAGAATAAGGGCCATTTCACTGTCTGAATATTCGATGATTTTTATTTAGTCTCTTTGAAAATTGGGAGCTGTCTTTATCACTGCGTGTACCTAAACCACGCGCTGTCTTTTACGTGGATTGTGAGACGCGCAAAGGCAGCGCGATAAAACGCAAATTTAACTCAAGGAGTACACTAGCGCCAGAATTCGAGTGTCCCTACCTGCCACGTAAACAAAGATTAGGGTCGACTCAAGCTTTTTCCCCCCTCTTAGTTATCACTGAACTTCACTTCGCGCGAAAGTTGGTAGTTGGTAAACTCTTAACTGCACATTTTTCTCCACAAACGTGATGTGTATACTGCTTTTCACCAAGCACGACACATAACTCCCATTCAATTGTTTCGTGTTTGTTTTCAAAAGCCAGTAAACTAATCATTCGTATAAGACCCTGTTCGAGTTTTCAGCTACTTCGTTATCTTCATACACTCGAGAAACGCAAGGGCATGTCGAAGTCGCTGCATTTGCGCAAGGAGGAGGAGAAAAGGTTAAGTGGAAGGACAGGGAGGTTAGCCAGTTCTTAAACCGGCTGGCTACCCTGTGCTGGGGAAAGTGATGAGGGGAACAAAAAATGATAGAAAAGAAATGTTGCAAAGAAAGAGAGACAAAATACGAAAAAATAGTGGCAGAGGAAAGGCAACATCAAAAGGAATAATGCACTAAGATCTTTCTTTGAGGCCAGTTGTCCACAAGAAGCGTAGCAAAGCTTTCAAAGTCCTTCTGGGCTGAGGATGGGCTTGGCCTATAGCAACGACGTAAACTAATCATGATAGCCATTGTGATTAACTAGGACAGCTATTCTTTAATTGCATTGTCCTCTGGGCCTAAAGAAAATTAAGCAGGAACTTCAGTGAGACACCGAAAGTGGAAAGTGATCACGCACGTGGTTTCTCTTTGACAGTGCTTCTAATGAAGTCACAGTTTGCCGCAAAGGTGAAAGAACGAACGTGATAGCAACAAATTGGAAGGTCACGCGAAGAATGGCAAGCAGATCGCAACGCGCCCCTCGTTTCTCATGCACAAGTGACGCACCAAACGTAATCACAGATACAGATGAACGAGAATAAATTATGACGAATGGTACAGAAGGTGCCAAACGTGCTCTGCTGCTGGATACCTAGCTGTGTCTCATAAACCTTTCTGGGCAGCTATGTATACTCGTGCGAATATTGTCAAGTGCAGTTCACGATTGTAGCACGGACGATTGCACAATGTTAGTTTCACCGAAAAGGTGAAGCATTGTATGTGGTAAATTGCAATGTTATACGAAGTGAGGCTGACAGTCAACTCATTCATGTCCGATCTCACGTAGCTGTACAAAACGCTGATGTAAGAGAACACCGCCGCTCCAGGTATACTTTTGGCGCCGTTTTTTCGTGTTAAAAGCGCAGCCTGTAGAAGCTGTTGGGAGTGGGGAGAGGGAGCACAAGGCGCGTGCTGATCGTTGCTGCCTTAGCGCCAAGCATAAGCGCCCCCCTCCCCCTTTTGTTCGCTCGCAGACGACCGCGGCCGGAAAGGTGATGTTCGCTCCGCACAAAGAGGAGGCTAACCCCGTATTCTAGAACGTCCCTTCACTCAACGCTGCCTCTCACTTGAGAAAGCCGATGGGAGCGCCGTCTCAAGGCACGGCAAGTCACTGCGTATCAACAATAATCTGCTGCGATTTTTGTGTGAAGCAGCGTCATTTTCAGCCTAGCAGCGGCGCAGTGCTCAACTCTGTCAAGTGAACAGTGAAAGTCGAGTTGAGGAGTGTTTGTGAATACGGAGATAACGCATCACTCCCCGTATATATGTATACATACATATTCATATACGTGAATGCCGGCGGCGGCAAAAACCAGCCGAGACTGTCCTTGTGATTGCTAGCACAATAAAACTACTTTTTCTATTTAGGGAGCATGCAAAATGATTTCACTGGAAAGGCAGAAAGAATGTTCCTGCTTTTTAATCTTCCTCATTTAGGAAAATCATATATTTAAAAAGGATGCAATGAGGAGCACGTTTGGCTACAAGTCTAACTAATAAAGTCACATTTTTGTGCAACCAAATCAGTTTTACGAGACTGTGGGTACTAAGTAACCTAGAGTGATACTGCAGCATCGGTCTGATGCGGATTTCAAATCTCAGAGGTTTTGTTCAGTGTGACATATCCGACATCGCATAGCAAAAGAACAAGTGGTTGGAGCCCGGCGATGCGAGTAATTAGAGCAATTGGAATTTACCTTGAGTATATTTTTGTGATAGTTACATCTGTCTCTCAGCCGCAACAGAAGCGTAATAAATAGTTTAAAATACAATATCTTACTGTAAGCTAAGGAGGTGTTGCTTTTTCTTGAAAGTTCAATATGCCGCAGTGATTGCGAGGTTCATGTGAGGTGCAGACGCTAGATTATAAACAAAGAAAAAAAACACGCCTTTCACTATTGTATACTAGGTGTATATATGCGCTTAAAAAATATAGGTTTTTTTTTACTCGAGAAGCAAATTAGCCCCTACACTTGACTCTCTCTCTCTCTCTCTCTCTCTGTCTATATATATATATATATATATATATATATATATATATATATATATATATATATATATATGGGGAGCAGCTTCTACAGCGATCTCAGTTGCAGGGCGGGTAAGGCTCTTCCAGACACATTTATTGCTGCTGCTTCCTAGGCTGAAGGGGCAGTAGTTGCGACAGGGCTGCTTTGCACGAAGCTCACGAAAACGCTGCGTGTGCGTGAGTACGACGATATCGTGAAGCGAAAAGGTGCTGAATAAATAAGGCAACTGGGTTTGGAGAATTTGTAAACTGTTTCTCATCGAAAGCCAGTCATCATCGTTCGATGTTTGTCGCTGATATTGCAAAGTTATTTTCTCAATCGCACCGTTACTTCTTGGTCGAAGTAAAAATGAAATCGCAGTTTCTTTCGTTGTGCCGGTACGACTTATGCGTATTATGAAGGAAGAAATCGGTGCCCCTTTTTGAGTGGCTACTCCATTACCCCTCTTCGCATCCTGCGGCACTCCAGTTCACTTATCACGTTAGTTTGTGGAGCACGTCAGAGACGGGTGAGGGTCACGGCATTATAAATCGTTTGCTGTAGAATATATGGCTTCGCCAAGCACCCGTTCCTCCAATTGGTTGTCCTCGTAGATGGTGCGGCGTTTGCACTGCCGACAGTACGATTCAACTTCAAACTCGAAAAGCTCTGGAAACAAATTCTAAGCAAGTTGACAGCTATAGTTGTTACTGCTTGTTTTTACATAACGTTTTTTTTTTTCATATTGCTGCTAGTGTGCACTGGTAATTATCAGCGGAAGTGTGTTCAGTATCCTTGGGACTCGCTATGGAAAAGTGAAATCCATAGCCCTGCAAGAAAAAGTGCAGTCTGAGTGAATAATAAGTTGGATATAACGTTGCTCGAAGATGTATGTCACTGCCCTAAAGAGACAAAAAATAATATGGAATCGTTGACAATGAAGATGAATCATGAAGAACTACGATGCTTCAATAGCTGACATGAGAAAGTAACTTGCTTCGTATGGCAGCAGGTGTCTAATGACATGCGTAGTGTGGTGTTGCTAGCATCTCTTTAAATGCCGAAGAACCACAAGTCATAGAAGCGCCGCGACGTGCAACTGATATAATTGTCGTCGTTTTGCATCTGACAAAAGTATTGAAAAGTTGCACAAAAGGCTGATGTAAGTCCTGGCCTTTCAAATTATAGAGACCCTCTGAGTGTGCTGCAACTGCTATTTCGGCAGTTGAACCTACAAGGCAACGTGGGCATACTGTCTACTTCTGGTCGTGTTGGCTCATTTAGACGTGTCTGCACGTGAAGATTGACTTGGTGTCAGTGACATGTCGCGCTCTTGTGAGCAGAGCCATGGAGTGGTGGCACTTGCATGTGCCAAATACCAACAATGTCTGCTAGTGGTACGTCACTTCAGTGTCGGCGAATATGCATGAAGCATGCACACGTAGGCGTGTGCACCACCAATCCTATAGAACTCGAAAACACATATATAAACAAATATAGAAAATGGGATATGTGCTAGCTCAAGCTTGGACAAACAAACATCAGAGAAAAGAAGTAGGAGAAAGTGCTCAATATAGACTTTGCGAGCCAATAGTTTAGTGGTTCACATCAAGATGTTCCCGTGTTTGTAGTTGTTCTCATGATACGTGACCTGCGGGCAATAAAGCCGTAATATTACGTCGTAATTAATGTCGAATGTTAATATGAGTTTCTCCGTTTGTTGCAGGTGGCAGTTTATAACACAGTGCATTTAGCATTATGCGAAGAAATGTATGAAGTGCGCATGAGGTTTCTGATTCACAAACTGGGGCACTATGTTGATTTGATAATCCTCCACAAATACAGCGCAATATAAAAGACTCGTACACACAGGAAGCATAACGGGAAGAACAGCCGTCCGCCTTCCTAACGAATCTGCGTCTTTAACTCTCCGCATCAGTGCTGTATCCAAGACCGATTCATATAAAACTGAGTCAGCTTACTACGCTTGTGTGATTTCGTAACTGTAGTTACTAGCGCTAAGAACTTTTACAGGGAACGTAGCCGTAGAAAGGCGCAGTATGACATCTCGCGTTCTGATTGCAAATGATTTATGGTCTTTTTTGAGAAACGTAGTCTGCGTGTGTGTTTGTAGCAGTACGGCGTATAAGCGACCCAGCGAGCGACCATGAGCGGGACGTATCGCAGGCTGCTGGCTTCTGCGGTTTCGCCTCACTGTGGGTAGTCTTCTTGATAGTGCGTTCGCGCTCTGCTTTTAAACGCTGCCGCTGCCGCACTTTGTAGATAAACAAAAAAAGATTGACTTTTCCGACTCAAGGTCCCAAGTTCACGTTTTAGTGGAAGACGCTACACTTTTCGGGCATGGAGTGACACTGGACACCAGGCAACATACTTACTAATAAGAGGCAGTGGGAGGCGAAATCAACCTATATAGCAAGACCCCCTAAGCTTCAGCTATATGCACTTTTGGATGAACAGGAATCGATACCGGGATATAGGTCTCGGCCACAACTTTCTTTGATGCTCCCGGCTCGCAATTGCTGAAAAATTTTGTGAGTGTGCCTGCGTTAAAATATTCTTTGAGAAGACGGACACTGTTACGTAAAAATAAGGTGTCATTATTTTATCTAAAGTATGGTATTTTTCCAGTATCATGCGAATAATAGCACCAAGAGAGCCGCGGTTATCACCCCCGTTACGAGTATCAGTGGAAGCTCAAGCAGCTCCTCAACCGACACGGCAAATCTTGCGCAATTACTGGCCGGCCAGAATAAAATAGCAAGCTACGTTGCTGATATCGAAGAAACATTTATTTCACGGTTTGAGGTCTCTGATACTCGAGTATCTGCCCTCTAATCTTCCACAGCTGTTACTCATTATGGTGTGACAAATGACAAATTTAAATCGGGAATCGCGTCCCTTAGAGAAGGTCACCATACTCAGTTTAAAGTCAGATGACTTAGAAAACCGTTCACGCAGAAACAATATCATTTTACGTTGCTTGTCGGAAACGCATGATGAAAATGCTGATTCTTTGCTGAAAGCTGTAACACAAGTGTTATCTCAGTGTCTTCGGACACAATGCCAAGATATTTAACGATGTCATCGCTTAGCCAGATCACGTGACGGGAGACCGCGACCAGTCACAATGAAAATCTTTAATTACAGGAAAATGATGCGGGTCTTAAAAATGATTCCAAACTGAAAGGGTCTGTCCATAACTGAAGACCTATCCCTGAATCTGCGCGCCTCACTAAAGGAGCTGTGGGACGCAACTGCCAGTTATCGAAATAAAGGATCAAGAATAAAGTTGCGTTACGATCATGATTGTATTGATTACGTGCACTACATCTGCGACAGTAGTACAGATTCCTTGAAACGCACTTTTCCTGGTACCTCTGCAGAATCGTTTGCCTCGAAAACTAAAACAACTTCTCGTTGACTTTCATTAATTTCTGAAAATCTGAGCATTTTGTATTTAAATGCCAGAAGTATTGTTAACTGACTCGTTCTTTCACTCGCCATTCTACGTCATACTCTCCCTATGTAGTGGCCATAACGGAGACTTGGCTACATGATGGAGTGTTTGATTGTAAATTTATTTCACCCGGTTACGTAGCAGTACGCAATGACTGATCACATGGCAAAAATGATGGTAGAGCGCTACTTATTAACTCTCACATAAAATTTTTGTGCTCCACGATACACCTGACATAGAACTTGCTTGGTGCAAACTCTGTTTAAATAAACAGTTCTTAGTTGTTGGCATATTTTATTGAGCACCAGGTAACTGTTTGGAATATTTGCAAAGGCTCAGCACATTTATGCTCAAACATCAATTCAGCACCTCAAAACTTGTCTTCATGGGGGACTTCAGTGCACCGGGTATTGATTGGCAAACAAAAAGTTGCACTGGGCATAACATTTCTATTTGTAGAGAACTCTTACCCTGTTCACTAACCCTGGGTTTTCCTCAAATAATGCAGTCCCCAACTCGCCATAACACTCTCCTAGACCTTGTTTTTCACACTTCACTTTTAGTTGAGACTGCATTTGAATGCGACGTAATTGATTGTATATCTGACCACTAATCTTTGCACATAGCGCTTCCATCTCTTCTAAATAAACACCAACCGAGAACGCAGTTTCATGACTTCGTCCACGCAGATGATACTTGTATCCCATACTTGATTGCTTCCACTTTTGATTCATTTCAAGCACTAAGCAGTCGCGGTCATGTTCACATTTTGGTCAGGGCATTTGAGCATATGATCAAGTTATGCATTGATAACTTTGTTTCTCTTAAAACAAAAAAAAAATTCACAGATTTCATGTATGAATTGCGGCATACTGCATACTTCTCGTCGCATTCGTCATCTGCGCCGTTTAAAAAAGACAAATAGGCCTGATGCTCTAAGTCACTTTTATACCGCTTTGATAGATATGCATAAAAAATAGAACGTGCTAAGAACTTTTAATACCAAGTTGAACTTCCTGCTTTACTAAAGTCTGACCCTCGAAAATTCTGGTCTTCTGTCAGTGGTGTACAAACTCTTTCGCGAGTGCCACCTGTCAGCCGGTGTATATATATATATATATATATATATATATATATATATATATATATATATATATATATATATATATATATATATGACTATTCGAAGGCGTTTGATAGGGTTGCACACTGTCGCCTGATATCGAAACTTTCCGCCCTGAAATTAGACTCCCGTACATTATCATGGCTTCGCAATTTCCTGTCGAATCGTCAGCAATACACAACAGTTAACAATTTGTCTTCTTCCCTATCTGACGTTTCTTCAGGTGTACCACAGGGCAGTGTACTCGCGCCATTACTTTTCCTCATATTCATCAATGATCTTCCGCAACATGTCTCTTCTTGCATCAGGGTGTTCGCTGACGACTGCATTATTTACCGTCCAATCAGGAACAGTGAAGATCACCTGTCACTCCAAAACGACCTCGACGTAATTATTGGTTGGTGTAGTGCATGGCTGATGACACTAAATGTCTCAAAATGCAAAGTAGTGTCGTTCACACGGAAACCTAGCATATCCCAATTCTCTTACAGTATTGATCATTCCATTCTATCGACTGCAACACAATATCGGTACTTGGGAGTAATACTGACACCTAATCTATCTTGGTCCGACCACATTACGGCAATCTCTGCCAGCGCCTCGAAATCACTAGGTTTCTTGAGACGTAACTTAAAAGCTGCACCATCAGGCATTCGCAAATTATCTTACTTGACACTGGTTCGCCCTCAACTAGAATATGCCTGTTCGATTTGGTCTCCCCATCAAAAATACTTATTGACTCATTGGAAAGAATCCAGAATAGAGCAAGCCGCTTCATTGCCAATAACTACAGTCCGCATTCTAGTATATCACAAATCAAACAGGAACTTTCACTCCCACTCTTGAACATTCGTCGCGACATTGCCCTGCTGTCATTCTTTCATAAAATTACCCATTCTTCCCGAATCACCGTTACTGGTCTGCAAAAACCATATCTCACTTCACGTAGACTGCACAATCATCTTAGCTATTCCCGTGTATACGGCTCAACAAACGCGTTCAATCAGTCCGCACTTCCACGGGCTATCCGTCTGTGGAACAGTTTGCCTGACGGCATTGCATCCCAGACAAACTTTGACACATTCTGTCATATCTTATCAAGCCACTTCACAAGCCTCAGCAAGTAGATGCCATATCATAATTGATTGGTCCGTATTGGTTCATTTTTGTGATTGTCACATTCATATGCGCGAGGATTCTGCCTTGTGGCCGCTGCATGCGCAGAAAATACAGTGTTTCGCCCACGGTTACTATGCGTGAATCTTTTGTACATGTTGAACTTTTGTACATGTTGGTGCTTTTTGTTTGACTTATTATTTTCCAATTGTTTATTTTGTATTTGTTTTAGTTTGAGATGTATATAAGTATTGCGCCCCTTACTCAATTGTTTCTTTCGCACTTTTTTTTCATTTTGAGGTGTCTATATGTATTCCCCCCTTGCTCAATTGTCTGTCTTGTATATTTTTTTTCCAGTTTATTTGTATATATGTATAGCCCCCCTTACTCAATGCCCCCCATGGGGCCTGTAAGGTACTTTGAAATAAATAAATAAATAAATAAATATATATAAGGGAAAGAAGTGTATACCTAAGGGCTCGTTTTTCCGTGTTTTAACACAATATTAATGAGATCTAACAGACAGTAGGGCCAAGGAATGTACAGGGAAAGTTATTAGAACCAATGGAATGTAAATAGGAAGAAAAAAAGTGCATGAAAAAATAGCCAGCCGTGAGCAGGAATCGAATCTACGACCTTCGAATAACGCGTTCAATGCTCTAACCACTGAGCTACCACAGCGGCCTTCCCTTCATTCACTTTTTTGGGTTTATATGTGAATTTAAAAGTAGGAGTGACAGTCAGCGACATCTATAAGCCAAGCGACGAGTGTGAAAACACTCTTTTATGAGCATGTTTGGCGTCACGTAGCACGTGAACTTATTATGAGCGGGCAGCTGATTAATAGACCCTTGTATACAACATAATGACACCAAGTCTGCCAGTACGAGACCCTCGTTTAATGAAATAAGGGAAAGAAGTGTATACCTAAGGGCTCGTTTTTTCGTGTTTTAACACGATATTAATAATATCTAACAGACAGTAATGCCAAAGAATGTACAGGGGAAGTTATTAGAACCAATGGAATGTAAATAAGAAAGAAAAGTGGATGAAAAAATAACCAGCCGTGAGCAGGAATCGAACCTACGACCTTCGAATAACGTGTTCGATGCTCTAACCACTAAGCTACCACAGCGGCCTTCACTCCATCCACTTTTTTGGGTTTATATGTGAATTTAGAAGTAGGAGTGACAGCCAGCGCCATCTATAAGCGAAGCGACGAGTGTGAAAACACTCTTTTAGGCGCATGTTTGGCGTCACGTAGCATGTGCAGGCCCGTAACTAGGGGGGGGGGGGGGGGGGTTGAGGGGGTTCTGACCTCCCCCCTCGATTTTTGTTTTTGATGCTTTAACTTTTCGGGTGATACTAAAACATTTACACGCCTTCACAGCGACCACCAGCTGCCAAAGTTACACTGCAACTTTCCTGGCATCGCTTCCCTCTTCTTCCTTTCTTCAAACCTACCCTTTTACCAGAACACCTCCGCGCTCCCTCCCCCGCACGCGCATCTGCCCTATTTGTACAGCTTTGCACTTCGCCCTCGCGTTCCTTGGAGTCTTTTTTTTTCGTCTTTCACACGGTAGCAGCTCCTTTATTGATTCTAGATGCTTTCCTTGGCATTGGCGCTGGAGAAGTTATCCGTCTGTGCGGACCGCACGTGTCGGCTTTGGGTTCCTACGAGAAGTGCGTCTACTTCTGTGAAGGTAAACAGTTCGACAACACCAACACGACGTGCGCAAGTTTGCCAGGGAACGAAACTCTAAGCGGAAAAACTCAGCAGCGCATTCTGAGGACGCAGGCTGCAGGGCAAACTTTTCTCCAACTGTAGTCCTCGCCACCGAAATGAATCATCGAAGATGACATCTACTGAAAGACTGGCATATCCGAACAACTTCGAACAACCTTAACCACACGCAAGGAAATCTACCTCTTCTGTAAACAGAAGGTATATGCGCCTCCCTACAAAGCGCACAAAGCGAGGATACAGCCGGCACACAATCCGGTACCAGCGGTCACTTTCACAGGAACTTAAGTAAAACTTCTTTTGGGCCTAGTTGGTTCATAGCCATAGAATATACTTTTACAGCGCAAACATAAAACGATCCACAAAGAAAGCGACGACACACACCAGCGCTGACTAACAACTGACTTTATTTCGGGATATGTCAATGCATAAATACCTCCTGGGCAACCTCACCGCACATGCGCCACACATCTCGACAGATAACAGACACTCAGAGGAACAATCAGAGTTGACAAAAGAAATGAAACCGTGTATTACATACGTGTCACATACGTGATAGGCTTTGGAAGCCTATCATATCAGAAAAAGGGCTCAGCTTTGTATAAGCGACACGTCTCTGACGCTGCTCCCATCTGAGTTTCAGTTCATTTCATCACGTATGTAATACACGGTTTCATTTCTTTTGTCAACTCTGATTGTTCCTCTGAGTGTCTGTTATCTGTCGAGATGTGTGGCGCATGTGCGGTGAGGTTGCCCAGGAGGTATTTATGCATTGACATATCCCGAAATAAAGTCAGTTGTTAGTCAGCGCTGGTGTGTGTCGTCGCTTTCTTTGTGGATCGTTTTATGTTTGCGCTGTAAAAGTATATTCTATGACTTTCACAGGAGAAAAAAAAAAACGCCGCCAAGCTGGGCTGCGCGCGGGAGTACAGAGGCTGACGTCACAGCCTACAAAGTGCAATTTCGGGGGGTCACGGCTATTTAATTAGCGCAGTCCAGAGAGAACTATGCAGGCGCCCAGGGAGCCGTCTGTGAAAAGGTGACTTTTTCACAGGAACGGAGCAACACCTCCTTTCTGAACTGTACCACGGGAGTGCAAATGTCTCGGCAGTGCATTCTTGGGGGTTCACGTATATTAAGGGGAGTATGCAGTGCCCATGGAGTCTTCTGTGAAAAGGTCTTTAAGTAGCGTTAATCCAGTTTGCTGCAGCTGGAGTACAATGATGAGCCTACATGCACACCAGCTGTAGCGGCGTTCAGAAAACACATGCGTCACGCGGGAGCCGGCGCGTTCATCACACTTCTACATTCTAGCCACTGTAAAGTGGATAAGAGAGGAAGAAAACATCGCCCGCCGTTCACGCCAGGCAGTCGAAGCAGTCGAAAACGTCTTTTTGGAGCCACTGGCCACTTCTGTGTGCGTGCACAGGATTGCGGCAGCAAAATGAAAAGATACTCTGCAACAACGAAGCAAAGAAGTCTTGCGTCTTACTTCAAGAAAGTTCGAATCGATGAAGCGGACGGAGAAGAACCGCCTCCTTCGAAGGATAAAACTTCGCCTCCTCAGCACTGGGGGAAAGCCAAGCGCGTCCGAACTTCTGTAGCGACTCAGGAGAATGCACCGGTTTATATGAATCACCTGAGAACGAACACAAGCAGGACACCCATGCGCCGCCGGGAAATTATGGTGGCCGCAGTGCAACTCTATGTGATCTTTGTTCTACAGTCAACGCTGGGCAAAGTGACGCCTTTACCACTGGGCAATGCCCAAAGAAGGTGAGTGGCATGGCACCTACACATTCTGGTTCGCCTCTCCTCTGTGCGACGAGTGTGAATATTTTCGACTAGGGACTGTTTATCTCAAAAAGCAATAATGTAAATGATCCAGAGACGATGGAGAAGCTGCTGCTCAATCCGTGGACCCCTCCGGCTAATTATGATTATCCAGCCACAGGGAAATGGAATCTGAAGTTCCAACCTCACTGGGTAGATCGTTACCCATGGCTTGTTTATTCAGAGAAGCCTCAAGGAGCATTATGCAAATATTGCGTAGTCTTCGCAAGCGAGTGTGCAGGAAAAGGGGAGCACCAACGCTTAGGCTGTTTTGTAACTTAGGAGTTCACCAATTACAAGAAAGCCATGGACGCCTTCAAGAGCCACACATCCAGCAGTTATCACGCCATGTCAACAACGCTATCGGAGAACTTTTTAGCAGTCCGGTCCCGCTCACAGCATGACATACCAACACAACTTGACCATGGACTTAAAAAGCAGGCGGAAGAAAACCGCAAGAACTTGTTGCCAATAATAGAAAGAATCCTTTTCTGTGGCAGGCAAGAAGTACCGCTTCGCGGCACAGACGACTCTGGTCCGATAAGTATGTCTGAAGTGCTGCCATTCAAAAATGATGGAAATTTCCACGCTCTGCTTAGGATGAGAGCAAAATGTGGAGATGCCGCCTTGAGAGCTCACATGGAAATATCTCCGGCGAATGCGCTGTACACGAGCCCAAAAATTCAAAATTAGTTGATCACCCTGTGTGGAAAAATTATACGAAGAAAGATAGTGGAAAACGTCAACCCAGGTTTGTGTTTTTCAGTTCTAGCTGACGAGGCCACTGATATATCTCGCACAGCCCAAATTTCTCTATGTTAAAGGTACGTTGGACACGAAACGTCGGGAGTGCCCATTCTTGAAGAAGATTTTGTAGATTTCGTTCCCGTGTACGATCTCACTGGCAAGGCGCTGGCGAGCACAATCCTGAACAGCCTTAGAGGTCATGGCTTTGACCTGAGCCTACTTTGCGGGCAAGAATACGACGGCGCGGCATCAATGAGCGGCCACCTTAACGGTGTTCAAGCCTTCATTCGTCAAACAGCGCCCAAAGCGTTATACGTGCATTGTAGCGCCCACTCGTTGAACCTTGCTCTGCTTCACGCATGCAAACTCCCCAGCATTCGCAACTGTTTGGGAACTGTATCCTCAACCTGTACGTTTGTGAGAGCTTCGCCACAGAGGACGAACCAACTGCGAGACAAAGTAGAAGATTTAACACAAGAAAAAAGAAAATCAGTTCTCTCCTTTTGCCAAACAAGGTGGGTAGAGAGTCACGATGCACTTCAGCGTTTCCTTGAACTGTACGTGCCTATTTAAAATTCCTCGAATATTTGAAAGAAGAGGCCGCGTCATCTGATTCTTCATCAAAAGCTTCTCAACTGCTCAATGCCATTACGAAGCCCGAGTTTGTCGTTTCGCTTCAGATCTGTAGCGACCTCTTCTCTTTGACACTGCCACTTTGCAAGTTTCTTCAAAAAATTGACTGTGACTTGGGTCAAGCGTGCGATCACGTAAAGAATGTTATAGACGTTCTTTCCACAAGAAGGGCTAGTGCGGAAACGGAATTTCATAAGATTTTTCTGAAGTCGCTGTCTTTGCGGAAGATCACAAATGTTGAGATGGCCCTACCACGCATCACTGGAAGGCAGATGCAAAGAAGCAACGTACCTTCTGCTACTCCCGAAGAGTACTACCGGAGGAATGTGTATTTGCCTTTGCTGGCTGACTTCGACAATCAATTAAGATACCGGTTCGATGCCCATACGAAGGTCGTGGTTGGCCTTAACATGCTGCTGCCGAAGTTCTGCGCATCGGCTAGCCTTTCTGATATTGATGACGCAGTGCAGTTTTACCTTAGCGACATTCCTTCGGCTAATGTCATCGAAGCAGAGTACACACTGTGGGTGAACAAATGCTGCCATATTGAAGAAAAGAATCACCCAGCTTGTGCTTTACAGGCCTTAGAGATGTGCAACCGTGACTTTTTTTCGAACATCCTAATTTTCGTTAATGACATTCATTGTCATGTTGAACCTGACGTAACAGTTTGACTGTTTGCTGACGACTGCGTCATTTACACCACAGTATGAGCGATCGACGATAAGTTACGGCTTAATACCTCCCTAACTAACATTTCAAGATGGTGTCAAGAATGGAGAATGGAAATAAACGTAGGAAAAACCTCGTATATGCATATAACCCGAAAGAGAGCACCCTTAAAATTTGCGTATCATTTAAATGGACTACACGTAGCAGAGGCAGCTTCGGTGAAATATTTGGGCGTTACCATCACAAACACATTAAAATGGGATGTTCACATTAACCAGACGTGCACAAAAGCGTACAGACAGCTGGAATATTTTCGCAGGAAAGTCGCTCTAGCCCCTTCTAAAGTTAGACTAACAAGTTATAAATGCCTTGTATGACCAATCCTCGAATACGGTAGTGTAATCTGGAATCCGCATCAAACTTACCTTCTTAACCAGCTGGAGGGAATACAAAATAAAGCGCGCCGATTTGTGTATTCTCAGTATTCTCGAGATGTCAACATAACCGCGCTCCGCAATAGGGCAAGCATTCAAACACTGGCGATCCGGCGACGCATAGCTGCATTAAAATTTCTTTATCTGCTTTATCAAGACAACATTAACATCAACAAACTCGAGTACTTGAAACCACCATATCAGCGCTCCGCCAGAACAAACCACGACAAGAGTATCAGGCCTTTCATCTCCCATTGCAATTCATTCAAGTATTCCTACTTTCCGTCAGTAATAGAAATATGGAATAACCTGCCACGTGATATAGTGTCCTCAGAATCTCTCGAATCATTCACTACCAATCTTGAAAAGTTTTTAGATCAGTAAGTTGCAGCGTTGTAGAATAATGGCGCAACTTTTCATTGAATGTACGTTTTGATTTGTATGCCACTCGATGTTTCAATTCTCAGATTGTGTCTTATATGCACTCTTCCCTGTTAGCCTGTGTTGTTTTCATTGTTTTATTTCTTAGTTCTTCGACTAGATGTACAGTTGTAATTTGTAATTGTTTAGAGTAGTCTGTACTGTTCACTCTTATTTTTACCCGTGTTCATTTTTTTTTGTTCTGTGGTCTAATGTGAAGATGACAATCTGTATAATTTCTTCCCGCTCCTGCATGAGCGTGTTAAGGCTTACAGTATCAATAAAATAAATAAATAAAATAAATAAACATCCACAGCCTACTTTTTATCCTGGCGACTTTACCCGTGTCGACGTCGACCCCGGAACGGACTTTTTCTACACTGAGCAGGCTGAAGAGCTACCTTCGAAATCATATGAACAACGACAGATTGACCGGACTAGCACTGCTCAGCATCCATCGAGAACTTCAAGTGACCCCAGAACAAGTCCTCACAGAATTTTGCAAGTTGTCGAGAAGGAAAAACTTCCTCGTTTAAACTTCCCTCTATGTTTCAAGAGTCGATTAAAAGCTAAACCCAGCTAGCCCAAGCTTCAACCCTTCTATCCTTTCGCAATTACGAGGAAACTATCCTGCAAGCAGAATGTGCGAACGGTAACAAGAATATCGGAATGTCGGGCGACTTGTTTGTTTGCTTGCATACATGCTGTCACGGACTGCCATTTTTGCGACCCGGCGTAAAGGCAAATTAACGGGCGCCGCACTCCCCCGCTGACCGGTGGAACCGTTCGCTCATGAAAATACTGGCCTTTAGTGCAGGGAAGTACTGAATGGGGTGTTCTTCAAACGTTAGTCGCCGATGTTTGATCCTTTGTACCTACGGCGGCGTCGGCAGGGTCGTCAAAGGCCGCGATGCACCCCGAACTAGCTCTAGACTGCAAGACGCACCGGCTGAAATCAAGGAAACTGACCATTCCCACGGGCAAAACTGCTTGTGGACAAGCCGTATGAGAGAACCCCAACAGGTTGTCACTCTCGCTCAGTTGAGGACCCTCTCCTAATTAAAAAGGGACGTGGTCAATATATTTTTAATGTGGAGTTTCTAACAATGAAACGTGCATGATTGGACCCATGTAGAGGTCCCTTTTCCCCCAGGACGAGAATCAGGGGACACGGAGGTCGATTTAAGAGCAGGCTTTCGCCTTGCTAAGCAGTCTAGTTGTTGACCAACATGGTGTAGAAAGAGATCAAGAAGTATCCCTTAAGTGGTTGTGGCTCCGTGTCGGCTGGCCACCTAAACTTAGCCATTCGTCTAGTTGTGACGCGAAATTGTCGTCTGTAACCTAGGCATCGGTACTTGAATCTCGAGTAAGCTCAACCTGCCCGAGATCGGCTTCAAGCACTAGCCTCCCGCGGAAACACCAGCGCTGCAACACCGCCGACATCGCAGTTGTGCCAGAACTCTCTCAGACTTCTCGCATCCGATCGTCGTGGACTGAACGCTGCCGGTCATCACAGATATCCCTTCACCTGTTTATACCTTCGGACTTTCTCATCTGTAGTTTTATTGTTGGTTAGTTTTGTGCAGTTGGTAATACTTCTCTCTTGTAAGCTGATTTATTGATATTATATGTATTTTGTTAGTTGGTATTAAGTGTTGTACTAGATTCCTCTGCAATATTCCTAGATTCCTCTGCAGTGCTGCAATATCACTATAGTTTTGTTTTTCCCCACATACGTCTCTGATCTCTTCACTGTCTCTGCTTACGTACGGAACGACCTAACCTGCTGCCATTCCCGTCGACGACTTCGCGCTGGCGACGCTAGAGTGGCAGCTTGTAACACATACATACCGTTTTTGTACCGCGGTTACATTGTGTTGCTTCATCAGGAGCCATTGGTCGCGGTGTCCCCGGCTTTGGTGGTGCTATTGTCCAAACTTAATTCTTGCTTTAACCAGAATTTGAGGTTGACATACCAATTTCTTTATTTGGGTACAAATAATTGAAAAGTACCATCGAATTATTACAACTAAGCGATGTACTTGTTTTATTCACGAAAATAAGCTAGTATAAATCTTAAAAAATGGCAGCCGTTCTACACGCAACCCCCCCCCCCCGAAAAAAATTGCTGGGTACAGCCCTGAGCAAGTGTACTTATTATGAGCGGGCAGCTGATTAATAGACCCTCGTATACAACCTAATGACACTAAGTCTGCCAGTACAAGACCCTCGTTTAATGAAATAAGGGAAAGAAGTGTATACCTAAGGGCTCGTTTTTCCGTGTTTTAACACAATATAAATGAGATCTAACAGACAGTAATGCCAAGGAATGTACAGGGGAAGTTATTAGAACCAATGGAATGAAAATAAGAAGAAAGAAAAGTGGATGAAAAAATAACCAGCCGTGAGCAGGAATCGAACCTACGACCTTCGAATAACGCGTTCGATGCTTTATTCTGTTCGAGCTCCCCGCCACCGCTGCGTCCTGGTGGGAACGAGAGATGATCACGAACTTCACCGACTACATTTCAGGTGAGGCATTCAAATTTTACCTCACCCACATCTTCGGGAACGATGAGTCTTGGAAAAAGGTCAAAGAAAAAATGATCACTCGTTTCAAAGAATACGATGAAGACCTGTTCATACCTCATCAATGGAAGGCTTTTCAACTCACCCATCACAGTTACGCGAAGTCTTTTCGAAGTAAGCCTATTTTCCAAACAAAACCACAGAGAAAATATACCACCATTGTACCATCATATGACTCTTCCGAAAGAACGTCACGCATTCGAACACTAACTGGTAACTTGCACGTCGCAACAGACAAGGTAAAGCCTCCGTAATCTAGACTATTTCACCAAAAGACTGAACCTAAAGCTGGATTTCCCAAGAGCAATGAAATCGGCATTTTCAACCTGTTCACTGCACCACAACACTTCAGATTTTACTGAACCACCCGAATCCCTTGAAGCTTTGTGTCACCAACAAGGTCCAGACGGTTTCGAACGTGCGACAGAATTTACGCATGACGAGCTGGTGAATCCTCACAATACCAGCCCACACCCTGACGTTCCGGACCAGGGTCGTTCGACAGACATTCTCAGCCTAATCACGCTGCAAAAAGAAAAATATACGCCATCAGAACCACCTGAAGCTATGTCTGGTGTGCTCTCATCGTCAAGTTATAACACACATGTGAGTCAAAGCACCACACGAATTTCGAATCCACCAACGCCGGCGCATTGCCAACTGACAGAAGCATTTACAATAAATGATGACTCACAACCATCTTGGGAGCTTTCTCATCGATCTGTCACGCTGCTTTCATCGCAAGACAAACCCAGCAGTACAGTATCGACAACAGATTGTCTATTGATCACATCACCATGCAAAGAGAAGCAAACTAATGTTCTTGAAAGATGTCCATCTTACCAACTTTCGCAACAAAACGAGGAATTTCAACAAAACCAACTCCACGAACTCCAGGAACTACAACGGCTACTCGAACAAGAACAACGATCAAGTGAAACCTCCTCACGAGTACACTTGTGGCTTAGACAACAGGAATTGAAGAAGCAAAGACAAATACAATGCCTAAGCCATCTTCGCTGAAAGCAACGTTGACAAAATTTTCTGCACCAGTTTTCAAGGCAGTGTGTGCGATCCAACAAACTAGAACGCCACAGAAAGTTACGAAAGAGACATGAAGCTACCACGTATACAATGGAGAAAAAAAGACATCGTCCCATCAGCCTTGGTTCTCACGCACGCCAACTAGTAATTTGTCTCTCTCTTCGCAACATTTCTTCTTAACATCTTTCATTCCCCTCACCCCTTTCCCCAGCACAAGGTAGCCAGCCGGTCTAAGAACTGGCTAACCTCCCTGTCTTTCCGCCTAAACTTTCTTCTTCCTTCCTCCGACTAGACGCAAAGCGTCTGTTGCCCCGACGGTGCCGAATCCGATGCCAAAGACATCCATCCACCCAATGCTACACAGATTTCAAGCCTTGTTTGTTCTTCACAAGGCCTCAAGTCATGTCATCATCAGCGCAGATGTGCAGGTCGGGGTTATGCTATCCCGGGCGCAACAGCCAGACTCGTCCACCAGAGCTACCCTAGATATGACCGGACTGCTGCCCTCTGCTGAGAAGCTATTGTGCGAGTTAAGAAACTTCCTTTTGAAGTCAAACTACTGCGCATTTTGACATTCTTCACTTCATACTTTTTGTTGTTTTGTTTATTGTAACGCACGCATTCTTTCGGGGAGAGGGGGAAACCGAATTTTGTGACGTAGGAAGGCAGTGACTTGTAGTAGAAGTGGAGAAGGAAGAAGTAAGAATGGAATTGACATGATGGTAATTGATATATATATATATATATATATATATATATATATATATATATATATATATATATATATATATATATATATATATATATATATATATATATATATATATATATATATATATATATATATATATATATATATATATATATATATTGTGAGCGCAGTCACGAACTCTTCTTTATCAATTGGACGTGTCATCATCATTTGTATAATTTCCTCATCTGTAGATATCACCATCAGTGTGTGCCAGCTCAAGCTCGCCTCGAGTAAAGCTCTTCCTCATCAGTGGTGGACGGTGCTCCTCGATCCCCAAGTCCTCTCGCACGTTTCCACTGGAGCTCCGCTCGGGTCGTCGTCTACTACCACCTGCCAAGGCAGTGCAAGACAATCCTGGTACATCCAACACCACCAGCCCAGTGCAGCCTCCGCCGTCGACCCTGGCCATCCACAGCCACCAGCGTGATCCGCCAGTATTCTCGGGTCTCAAAGGGGATGACGTTGAAGAATGGCTACACACCTACGACCTCTTCAGCGAGTTGAACAGGTGCGATACTCTACACAAGTTGCGTACGGTCCCTTTCTACCTAACTGATGTTGCCAAAACCTGGTTTCAGAACCACCTCCAAGATCTTCCCGACTGGGACACATTCGCACGGCAGCTCCGTCAGATTTTCGGTTTCCCCAGTGTTCGCACCGGAACAGCGACAAAGAAGCTTGCTGAACGCATTCAGCTGGCGGGTGAATCATACACCTCGTACGTTGAGGATGTTCTTGCCTTGTGCAAGCGTGTAAATTCAGCTATGCCTCAAAGCGAACAAATACGCCATATTATCAAAGGCATAAATATCATCGCATTCAACGCCCTTGCGTCGCAAAACCCTACCACGACTCAAGATGTCGTCACCATTTGCCAGAGACTAGAAGAACTTCAGTCCCTTCGTCTTTGCCATGATACCTCGGACATTCGTCTTCCTGCGGCCCTCAACATCCGTGCCCTGGTCCACGACATCGTTCGTGAGCAGCTTCATGGGCGCTGCTCTTTCTGCGCCGCACCGTCTGCTTTAGCCTCATCTCCAACGAACTTGCGGGACATCACTAGGCAAGAGATTGCATCTGCGTCACATTCACCTTGTTCCGCCGAATCCAGACCTCATCAGGTACCAACGTACGCAGAAGTCGCGGTGCTCTCAGCACCCACCACTATCCCAGCGGCTACACCAGGTGGCCATGTAACTGTGGCGTCAGTGTCATCACCGATGCGCCCACAGCCGTATTACGCCATGCCGCATCCTCAACGCCCAATATGTTATTATTGCGGCTATAGGGTTCATATATCTCGCTTTTGCCGAAGGCGTCAACAGGACGAGCAACGTGGCTACGCTCCAGAGGAACGCGGACGCTTCAGTCGACTCACGAACTACCAGCGCACGCCTTACCAGTCTTCTTTTCAGCGTTCGCCCTCTCCACCTTACAGTAGTGGTCCGCATGTGAACTCCCGTGAGTCTCGCTGCCGCTCACCATCTCCCAATCGCCGTTCCGTGTCACCTCTGCTACCCGCCTCCAATGTTCTGAATGCCCACTCGGGAAACTCCCCAATGCAGTTTTAGGAGGGGAAACTGCATCCACCGGACAGCCAGCAATTCCTCCAGACAGATCATCGAACTTGTTAACAGTGTTAGTCGAAGGTATATGCGTGGAAGCTCTAGTGGATACTGGCGCTGCTATTTCCATTATTCGCTCTGACCTTTGCTCCCGTCTCCGCAAAGTAACAACACCTTACTCGGGCCCGTCTCTCCGTGCCGCGACGAACGCCGTTTGTCGTCCACTCGCTCAGTGTACAGTTCGTGTTTTCATAGACGGTATTCGTCATTATATTGCTGTTGCAGTTCTCCGTGAGTGCACCCACGAACTCATTTTGGGGTGGGATTTTCTGTCGTCTGCACGCGCTTCTATATCTTGTCGTCAGCGCCTCATCCACCTCAATCCCACCGACTCTTCTGTATCGGAACCCGAACAGCGCATTCGTCTCGTCACCCCTTCAGACAATGTTCTTTGGCAATCCCGAGGAGAAGTAAGTAGCGTTGATTGCAGCAACATTGTGGATGGCGACGTGCTTCTACTTCTTTATGGCCACACGGTACATTGAGGCATTCTGATCATTCCACGCCTTGTTCGTTTTTCTGAAGGTTCTGCTTTTATTACTGCATTAAATCAGACCCCCGAACCCTTATTGTTGCCCTGTGGATCAACAGTCACATGCGCTATTGACCCGCATCCCGTTGCAACTGTTGCCCTTCCAAGTCAAGAAGACCTACCAGAGCCAAGCACGCCGTTACTCAACTCTCCCACTCCTCTATCGGTGACGATAAGCCCTGATTTGACAGCAGCCCAGAGTCAAGAATTGCTGAATCTATTGAACAGACATCGCCCTTTGTTTGACGTTCAATCAGCTTTCCTTGGTATGACAACTTCTGCGACTCACCGAATTCAGACTGACGGCTCCCGAATAATTCACCGGCGCCCATACCATGTGTCTCTCGAAGAAAGGAAGATAATCGAGGAAAACGTATCAGACAAGCTTTGACGAAATATTATACGTCCTTCCTCGAGTCCGTGGTCTTCGCCAGTTGTGTTGGTGCAAAAGAAAGACGGAACTGTACGTTTTTGCGTTGATTACCGGGCACTGGACAAAATAACGAGCAAAGATGTTTACCCTCTCCCACTAATTGATGACGCACTAGATTCGTTGCATGGCGCAGAGTATTTTTCGAGCCTTGACCTGCGATCGGGCTACTGGCAAATACCAGTGTCCGAGTCTGACAAAGAGAAGGCGGCTTTTACCACCCCAGATGGGCTATATAAATTTAACGTAATGCCTTTCGGACTTTGTAACGCACCTGCTAACTTCGAACGTATGATCGACAGCGTACTGCGTGGCCTGAAGTGGAAAACCTGTTTATTCTACCTAGATGGCATCATAGTGTTTTCGCGTGCCTTTTCGCAACATCTACAACGTCTCGAAGAAGTCCTAGGTTGCCTTGCAAAAGCTGGTTTACAGCTGAATACGAAAAAATGCACCTTCGCAAGCAAGATGATCAAGGTGCTAGGGCACTTAGTCAGCAATGACGGTATTCGACCTGATCTTGAAAAGCTTGCTGCCGTTCTCGAGTTTCCCCGTCGTTTGCGTCAAAAAGACCTGCGCAATTTTCTCGGCTTGGCATTCTACTTTCGGCGCTTCATACGCAATTTCGCAAGGCTTGCCTCTCCGCTTCATTAACTGCTCGCAAGTAACACGGCATTTGTCTGGTCCGAAGACTGTGAAAAGGCTTTCCTGGCGTTGAAGCAAGCCCTGACATCCGACCCGGTACTATGTTATTTCGATCCACGTCCACCCACAATTCTGCCCACTGACGCCAGCGGTCATGGTCTCGGTGCCGTTTTACTGCAGCGTGACAACACCGCACGCGAACGTGTCATCTCGCTTACGCCAGGCGTGCTTTGACTGCTGCCGAGAAAAATTATACAGTAACCGAACAAAAGTGCCTTGCTGTTGTAAGGGCGGTACAAAAATTTCGTCCATACCTCCACGGCCGGCACTTCACAGTCGTCACCGACCACAACGCATTGTGCTGGCTTTCGTCGCTAAAGAACTTATCGGGTGGTCTTGGCCACTGGGTCCTTCGTTTAGAAGAGCACAACTTGGATGTCGTGTACAGGTCTGGTAAGAAGCACCAAGATGCTGAGGCTCTCTTTCGCAGCCCTCTACCCAACTGTAATAGCCCACCGTCACCAATTTCTACCGCGGCATTACCCATCGCAGGTTTCAGTTGGCTAAGATCCGGCCGCCCTTCTACCCTTGTGTCGCATCAATGCGTTGACCCTTACTGCCGCTCCATAATAGCACGCTTAGAAGATACATCCACTCCTCCATACGCCCGACTTCTCCGACAACTGAAACAATTCAAGCTTCACGATGGTGTTTTACATCGCTATATTTACCACGTTGAAGGAAACAAATAGGTCCCCGTTATACCACGTTGTCTACAACGCCAGGTTCTTGAGACATTCCACGATGATCCTGCTGCTGGGCATCTCGGCTATCACAAAACGTACGACAAAATATGCAGGCGGTTCACCTGGCCTGGCCTCTCATCCACGATTGCCAAATATGTTTCATCGTGTGCCTTATGTCAACGTCGGAAACGACCCACTACTGCTCCTTCTGGCTTTCTCCAACCTCTTCCTTGTCCCACTTTGCCATTCGAAGTCGCCGGATAGACTTGTACGGCCCCCTTCCCGTGATCTCCAATAGAAATCGTTGGATTGTAACAGCTGTTGACCACCTCACTCGTTACGCGGAAACCGCCTCACTGCACGCTGGTACAGCCACTAAAGTAGCTGATTTTTTTCTGCGTAACATATTTTTACGCCATGGAGCTCCACGTGTTCTGCTCAGTGACCGTGGCAAGGTCTTTCTTTCCTCTATTGCTGCTGAGGTTCTACGCGCCGCCAACACCATCTACAAAACAACTTCTACTTATCATCCTAAAACAAATGGCTTGACGGAACGCTTTCATCGTACCCTCTCGGACATGATTGCCATGTACGTTAACCCTGACCACACGAACTGGGACGCCATTTTGCCATTCGTAACGTTCGCCTACAATACAGCTACGCAACGCACCACCGGATTTTCTCCCTATTTTCTGGTCGACGGCTGCTCTCCAAGTGTAACTCTGGACGTCTCCTTCCTTTCGGCTGCTGCTACTTCAGCACGCCCTTTATCCACACAATTTTTGTCTCGCCTCGAGCACTGCCGTCATCTGGCCCGAATCAACACGGCATCTTTCAGGAAGCTCGCAAGTCTCGCTACGACTCAACACACCGTGCTGTCACCTTTTCCCCAGGAGACGAAGTCCTTCTGTGGACTCCCGTGCGTGTGCCCGGCTTATGTGAAAAATTCCTTAGTCGTTTTATAGGGCCTTATACGGTGATTGAACAAACATCCCCCGTTAATTACCGTCTCTCACCACTTAATGCTCCCTCCGGCCACCGTTGCCATGGGACAGAAATTCTGCACGTTTTTCGGCTGAAACTGTACACCCGACGCAATTCCTAATATTGTCTCTCGCGCTGGCCGCTTCCAGCGTGACGGGGAATTAGTGTGAGCGCAGTCACCGACTCTTCTTTATGAATTGGACGTGTCATCATCATCTATCTGTATAATTTCCTCATCTGTAGATATCACCCTCAGTGTGTGCCAGCTCGAGCTCGCCAAGAATAAAGCTCTTCCTCCTAATATATATATATATATATATATATATATATATATATATATATATATATATGTGTGTGTGTGTGTGTGTGTGTGTGTGTGTGTGAGGGTATATACATATACATGTATATGTATATGTGTATATATATACATAGACGCGCTCGCACTTTCATGTCATTTTTTATGTTCAGTAGCGTAAAAAAAAGGGCAGTTAGTTTTAGGCAGCACGCACTGGGAGGACAACACGTATAAGTTTGTAATTTGAGATGCATGTAATAATTTCACATGCGACGCTTTTTATGTTTTACATCACAACTTTCCGCATGACTACAGCTATGTTGATGGCAGCCTCCTCAACAGTAAATATTTTAATATTGATTGAATTTTTTATAACTAAAACAGCTCACAAAGAATTCAGTTTTTAAATGTAAAGCACTCCTTGAGTAACCAAAGGTATTTTGAGCACTTCTATCTACTTATTTTAGCTTCTCTCGGAGCTCTAGTCCACTGCTTTATTTGTCGCTGCTTTTCAAACTGCCTCCATCGCTCCAAGTTGCCATAAGCAAGGCTGATCAGATTTATTGGATAATAAAGTGAAAATTTTTCTTGGAGCTTCCAGTATGGTAAAATAAAATATTTAGAAAGATTATTTGCACAGTCATGTGCTCACAGAACCTTCGACAGAGCAGCTGTGATTTTAATTGTTTTTAACGAAAGAAACTGGTTTTGCCAAAACAGCCAATGTTTTTACGAGTTCATAAAGAGTGTGTTCATTCCCATTTATTACTGCATCGGTGAGTTGTAGTAGTGTAAAAACATGAACAAGTGATATAATTATTAGGGCACCTGTTCAGCGCTAGCCTGCTCTGCAGTGCTACTACACAGGGCGGAAAGCGCCGCAAAAGGCTTTCAAGGAAAATCATCCCTTCTGAAATGGTCAAAAATTATATATACAATGTACCTTTGCGTTTAAAGCTTTTTTTCTCCTAAAAACATAATTGAGTGATTACTAGTGGTGAAGGAAACTTTTGCCTTGGTTGTTGTTTTCCACAGCGTGCAGCCGACTGTGACCACTAGCTGTCGAAAGTGGAAAGGCTCAGCCCCCCAAGTTTTCTCAGTGAAGGGGACCTGAGCCCCCCTTCCCCCCCCCCCCCCCCTGCTGATACGCCTATGTCTTCTGTCAGCCCACAAAAACCACTACAGTCTTTTTTATTATAGATAACACGGCTGTTTCAGACCCTTTTGAAATGACTAGTGAGTTTATTATCTATTTTCAAACAGTGTTCCCGCATGACAATCATGCTCTCCCTTTGTTTAGAAGTTCTAAACCAGAGCTGTCCATCAATGATATGGCAATTAGCACAGATGACATCCTAAACTTGATTCTTAAGTTAGGTACGAAAAAGTGTACTGGCCCGGACGATATTCCTAACAACTTTCTCGTGCGGTACGCTCTCTGGTGCTCACGTTATTTGACCATCATCTTTAAGAAATATTTGTCTTCAAGTACAGTCCCTGAGTCGTGGAAGTTAGCCAAGGTCCTGCCTCTACATAAGTCAGGAAACAGACTTCTTTCAAATTATAGACCCATATCACTCACATCCAATTCCGGAAAGCCGCCTGGGCACATCATTCATAAGCACATAACTGAGTTTATTCAGGCTAATAGCCTCTTGACCAACTTACAACAGTGATTTCGTCGCGGCTGCTGCACAATAACGCAGCTTGTAGAAATTTCACATGATAATATGAGTAATTTAGACATTGATTATCAAATTGATGCATTATTTTCAAATTTTTCAATGGCGTTTGACACCGTTATTCACACCAAGCTTTTATGTAAACTAGAGGTCATCCTAAATAATCCGCAATTGGTAGACTAGATAGCAAGCTTTCTAAACTCACGCTCTCAATTCGTTTCATTCAATTCCAAGCCATCTTCAGCCGCTAAATTTACATCTGGCATCCCACAGGGCTCCGTTCTGGGCTCTCTGTTATTTTGAATCTTTATAAATGATCTCCAAAGTAGTATTAGGTCCCAAATTCGTATCTACGTAGATGGCTGTGTACTTTATTAGGTAATCACCTCTCCTAATATTCACATCACACTTCAATATTCTTTCTCGAACTTTTGTTCATGGTGCTCGAATTGGCAGATGCGCATAAACTTTCGAAAAACAGTTGTTTTGTCATTCACGAACAGCCATTTTTCTTCGCATCATGCATACTCCTTCAACGACACCGCAGTTCCCCGGGCACAAACATACACGTTTCATGGCGTTATGTTCACTCATAGCATGCAATGAACACACCAATTAGACTACACTACATCTAACGCATGAAAAAATTAGGTTACTTAAGAAGTACGTAAGTTACATCTCCGAAATCAACCGAATTGCTAATGTACAAAGCACTGATTCATCCTATATTGGCATACGCTTCATGCGTTTGGAATTCATACAATGTTAGGGATGTACGTAAAATAAATCTGCACAAAAGAAATTTGTTCGTTTCATTTTTCGTCTCTATGACCATGAATGTTCTCTCTCATCTGCAAGGAAATCTTTGAAATTAACACCTTTGTGTTATAGGCGTGATGTCGACTAACTGAAATTATTGCACTCTTACGTTCATTCGTCATGTCGGTTATCTAATGACAATTATGTCGTATATGCTAGTGCTGCACCCACGAGAAGAGGTGACAATCTTAAGACTAAGCGATATTTTGCACGTACTAACATGTTCAAATTTATATATTTTCCAAGAACCGTTCTTCACTGGAACGATTTACCTGGCTTTGTTCGCGAAATACTTATATACGTTTTTTCAGAGTCACTTGAGTGATAATTTTTCTCATTCTGTACACGGTTGTGCGTAGGAGGGGAAGATATTTATCTATAAGGAAATTATTACGATATAGTTGTTATTCTTTGCTGATGTATTTTTGTACCCCCCTCCTGCAATAGCCCTGAATTGGGCAGCAGTATTTGAAAAGAAAGAGAGAAATGCTTGCGACAAAGAATTCCAATTAGGTCAGCGGTAAAACTGTGTCGTAGGCAGACCTAATAGCAATAAGTCATCCCCATTCAAGTGGCAGTTGGCATAATCTTTGTCACCCACGCTCGGAATAAATGCAATCGTTGATTGAAGGCCTTACAAGATCTAGTGAAAGAATTAAAGCTTGTCATAATGAATACCAATGTAATGCTCATATCTGAGTGAGAAAAAAAAATTTTGTCTAGTAACGTGAAGTAGCAACACGGGCCCTGGTTATCGAAAGCATGTTAAACTATTTACAAAGATTACTTGGAACACACAAGGCAGGCCTAAACACCACAGCCTTGGTGAAATAGTTGAGCATCTGTCATTGCTGTAAGAGGCAGAGAATTGCTGTCATCCGGCAGCTACTGGTTAAATAGGTACATACATGCGAGCTTCCGGCCTGGTGCTCAGTAGAAAGAAGTTAGTAGTCTCTTAGGAGGACAACCAACCCTGGGTAAAATCGGCGACAGGGGCCCGCCAGACTTGAAATGAAGGTCATCATTGTTTCTTTCTCTCTCTAAGCCTGATGGCTTAAGAATATCTTGTAGATGCAAAGAAGATTACTTTGTATCTATTTCGAGATTTTTGGCACAGGATATTAGATGATTTTTCAAGAAACTTGAGAAGCCAGTAAATACTGGGCTGCGAACGACACGAAGAAATGTGTAAGGTCTAATAAGGTGTAACTAGAAATAAGAAGGCAGCAATGTCGATAATAGAAGAAACGGCGGTATCTGACATCACAATTGATCTTCGTAATAGTCTGATGATTGTCATAATAAAGCGCTCCTAAACTTGCTGCGAGCAGGCATCTACAGCGAAAAGTGTCAGCATACAGCTGGTTAGTGAGAAACTAGAAATGCTTTCATCCTCATGCCTTAACAAAGTATTGTACGCAATGTCTTATTATGCTTGAAAGATTTCATTAGTAAATATATTGCCCGCTTCATATCCCAAAGCAGGTCCGCACGGAGTGCTCTTAGAATCAGAAATGTTAGCACTAGGGGCCACCCCACCAGTAATCACCTGATGGGGGGGGGGGGGCGACAATTGTGCCCCCATACCTTTCTCACACGAACCTTTTAAGGAATCTCTTAGTGCACAAGGTTATGACCACGCTTCCTTTTTCAAAGTAATGGATTGATTGATATTTGGGGTTTGACGTCCCAAAACCACCATATCATTATGAGAGACGCCGTAGTGGAGGGCTCCGGAAATCAAAGTAATCGAAACCGAGGACCCTCTACAGCCAAATCAAGAACAGTTTACTTCCTGATTTGATTTGTGGCGTTTAACGTCCCAAAACCACCATTTGAATAAGAGAGACGCCGTAGTGGAGGGCTTCGGAAATTTTGACCACCTGGGGTTCTTTAACGTGCACCCAAGTCTGAGTACACGGGCCTACAACATTTCCGCCTCCATCGGAAATGCAGCCGCCACAACCGGGAATCGAACCCGCAACCTGCGGGTCAGCAGCCGAGTACCTTAGCCACTAGACCACCGCGGCGGGGCACAGTTTACTTCCTGCTTTTTACGGCATGCCACTGTGATTATCACACCATCATTTCAGTTTCAATTTCGCAACTATGGTGCGCCTTTTTTTTCATACTGGACAAACAGCAGGTGGAGGACTGGTGGCATTGAGGTAAAACATGAGCCCCTTCTCCCCCGCCCCCTGACCACGCATGATGAAGAACTATCTACACTCATACGCCCACCCACAATAATTACTCCTTGCCTTCTATGTTCTGAAGCCGAGACAATACGAGAAGGTACAACGGTTTTATACTAACTGAGCACATCGCGCTCTTATAGAAACTTCAGTATGCAGCTCGACCTCTCGACCTCTTTCTACGAGCTATCGACTGTCAGAATCAGCGAGCAATATTTTCCCATCCTGGCACGTCCATGAGAGCTGCCTCGGGCATGAATATCCGCTGCTTCTCCCGAGGCAAGTACGTAAACATCGAAGGGCGACCGGTCGAAGATAACAATGGATAATAGACTCGGTCATGTCGGCACTCCACGTGGCGGTAAATACGCACTCGATTCATAGTTTAACCCATCTCTACTCATACCTTCATAGAGACACTAACAAATAACAGTCTCGTGCCTTGTGTACTCTTGACTACACGGCCCACAAAACCACCCAAGGTTAAACACCTCGTGGTTGGTACCTATGCACGCTCAATACGTAGTACTTTCCTTACTTCCTTGAAGCAATGTTATTACCATGAGCATATCGATCGTCGTAGTTTGCATGCAGCATCCGAATACGAATGCGTCTTTCTGCGAGGCAAGGTTTATACAACGCCGAGGTGTAGCTGTGGGAATTGCACGTACTTGTAACCGCGCGAAGCGTATTGATTAAAAGCGCAATCTTCGTGTATCGCGAATCTTCATCGGCCACGATTCAGTGCGGAGTCGCATTATCTGTTCTTGTCCGCCTCGCCAGAGCCAGTACGTGTGTTCTTGCTACAATGACTTGTGAGTCGAACTGCGTTTCCAGAGTTCTACGCAACATCGGCCGAGTTTCGCCCTAGTTCCGGGAAACTCGGGACCCATCCGAGTTCTTGCGACACCCACTTTTGATTGAGCCGACAGTATGAAAAAGTCAAACCAACCAATCGGCACACTGCATTTTATTGGTGACGATAGAACCAATCATCGCATCATAGACGGTCGACTAAGTTGAGCATTGTCTTTAAACATGAGGCAATTTGCATTTGTTTGTCTTTTCAGTGAGTGCAGAAGTGCGCCCATGCAATAAAAGTGTAGGAAACGTTTCGTGATGATGTTTTTTAGATGCGCGGGCGTTAAAATGATTTTTGAAGCTTTTAATGCCTATGCTAAGTTGATTTTAATGTAATCAGCAAGGTGGCCTCTTAGATTAGCAGCGGCTAAGTGCCTTACAATATCGTGGCCACGGCTAAACCCCAGGCCACGCGTTAATCATCAAGGTCTGTCTGCACATTGGAGCGCGCGGCTCGGCCGGTGGGTGTCTTCTTTGTTGTCATCGTCAGCTAGCACCCGAGCACGTGCGGTCACCTAATTAGCTTGACGGTATACTTGGCCAGCTGGCTAGGACATGATAAGATCAAGCTAATTAAGCCAAGTTATGGTAAGGCCGGGGCAGGGCCATAGTCAGGGAGTAGTATACCAGGCCCGTGGCCCCCCCCCCCCCACAATTTTTTTCGCCATGGCATTGGGAGCGAAAATTGAGCGTTTCATAATTTCACCCTCTGACCTTTCCCATCAGGGTTTAAAGTCCCAGTTTATCTAAGTGGCAACTTAGGTGCGTCGGTAGTTCATGTTTGAAAACAATAAAGCCGCTGTTTTTGTTGATGCCTTCATTGCGTCACTTTTTTTAGTCCGTTTTTACCATTTTGACAGATAAATCGCAACCTTAGGGCCTAGCAGTTTTCTGACAATAGTGCTAAATAGGTGGAGTGAGGGGGGGGGGGGAGGGGCGGTAGTGGAGGCTAGATAGGTAGAGTAGAGCATTATTCAATCTTCCTTCTCGACACTGAAGGAATAGCGCTAGCAACACTAAGATTATTACAAGAAAAATCTAACCTCTCTGTCGTCTGCAATGTCTCACAATAGGGCTCTGCAGCATATTCAGAGCGGAGTTAAAGTTGAATCATAGTTGACAGCAGCGGCCATCTTCAGCTGAGATTAAGTCGGCAGTAGGTCCGCGTAATCCACGCGTAGATTGAGCTCAGAACCAGGATTATGACTGCTTTTTCCTTGAATTCTTAGTGGTTACGTTATGCTGAAGGTCTCGTGAACTCAATGCCAATCCAGTTTCACAACGCGACTGAGTAGAACCGCAAGAAAAGAACTCCTCAGCGATGCCCTGATGCGGACGGCTTAACATTCTTCAGAGTGCATTGAAAGCCGGCAGAATGACATTATTGGAGCACAACGCGCATTCCGTCACGTTACAACGAATTATTTCTTCGCACGAACGACTCGACGCTCGCAAGGACAAATGAGCTAGAAAGAAGTCATTCTCCTTTCAGGTGTCCATACAGACACCTCGAGAGCGGCCTTATACCTGCCGTGCCACCGGACTACAGAAGCGAGTTGCTGGCGCCACTGCGAGATAAAAGAAGCATGCAAGAGGAGCACCGTGCCATCGTTCAGGCAGAAACGAGAGAAGAAATCCAACACCGACCAACGTCCTCGAGCAGCCGGTGCGGTAGCTCCTTTCCTCTCCTCCCGCACCTGTCTCGTTTGTCTACAGGGCACAATCCAGTTCTTTTTAATTTCATCTCTCTTCAAAATCTGTACATATTGGTGGCGTCATGTCTTTGCTTCGTTTTCTTCTTTTTTTTTAAGACGTTCCTGGCTTGTTTCGTGTCGCCGACACTCGCGGGCGCTCGCGCGTGAGCCAAGGCCGTCGACGGCCCCATACTTCCAGTCGGGAGAACGCCGAAAGCGCGACTTTCCAGCGCGTCCTCATCGAACCATACTGCATCAATGCCCCCCCAGGGCTGAAAAGGGGGAAGAGGGGGAGTGAAGAGACGCTCGGTCTCACAACCGGAATCTAGAGCGATGCAGAGGTACCGCGCCAGAGATGGGTGGGATGGTAGGCACCGTGTAGCCAGAGGGAGGGGATACAGATGACAATCGCGATTCCCAGCGGAGGGCGGAGTTCTTCATTTTTTTTTTTTTTTGCGTTTGCGGCTGAGCGTCCCAGTGTGGTCGCGTTAGCGGGTATTCGAATGAGTTGCGCTACGTGTCTCTTAAGTGGCAGGGTAATCGCTGTGAGCACCTCGAAGGTCAATTGGCCGCTTAACGGCGGCTCAGAAAAAGAGGCGACTGGGCGAAGAAAGTCCGCGCAGTGCAGTAGCTTTCGATGGCAACGTAGGTGTTTCTTAAGACAAGAGTTGCGTATTCAGTTCCGGAATTAGGATGGAGGAACCGTCGTAGCTGCGTTAGTCGTTTTCTGGCCGCGTATGTGTGGGAAAAGCGCCAGATTATTACTCTGAGTGTGGCGTGGCGGTTTCAATGCCTCAGGTGCAAGAAACAATGCACCTAAATCATCGCTACTGAACCTATCTTTGTCCAAGACTGTATGAACAAGAGTAGCAGAGCAGCAGCCTAATCTTGAGTGTAAAGAGCGGCTGATATCTGCAAGAGGTTGTTCGAAGAGCCCATAAGCACTTTTTGTCCATAAAAGCATTTCAATAGATTGGTGTTATTTTTGCTGCCAACGTCTTTACAATAAACAGTTAAAATTTCAAGGTGATGTTTTTAAATCTCTGTGATTGTGCACAAATAGCAGTCTGTGCTTGTGAACAAAATCGAAACAGGCAAACATTCACGGTAGCGAGGAATATGCTGAGACTATAATGAATCAGTCACATCTCAGCAATTGTACTTCCTTTATTATTCCAACAGTCACTCGACCCTGAATGCGTACCAGAAGAGTGGAAAATAGCTCATGTTCTGCCCATACCTAAGAGTGGGGATAACACTGTCTTCAATAACTACCGTTCTATATCATTGACCTCAATTAGTTGCAAACTGCTAGAACACATAATCTACACACACATAATGGCGCATCTCAACCGAAATAATCTGCTCATAAACAATAAGCATGGTTTCCGTCCGAAACTCTCACGCCAAGCACAGCTTTACGAGTTGGTAACTGACATTTACACCTCACTGCACTCGTACCTTATTGATGAAGGAATTTTTATTGACTTTGCCAAGGCTTTCCACTGCGTACCTCAAAAACTACTAACACTAAAAATACGTAATCTCGAACTTGACTGCGAAACAACACGGTGGCTTGAGGAATTTCTAAAAAATTGTTCTCAGGTAGTTAAATAAATGATTATATATAATCATTTATTTAACTACCTGAGAACAATATCCGGTCTAACACTTGTAAAGTCTGGTGTTCCTCAAGAAACAGTAATAGGTCCGCTTTTATTTTTAGCATATATTAACGACATAGCATCAAATATTAGTTCAACAATTCACCTTTTCGCAGACGATTGCGTTATATACAGAAAAATAGCTGGTCCTAACGACGTTATAGCTCTAGTATCTGACCTTCATAAGCTAACGCAGTGGTGCAGCAGGTGGCAGATGCAAATTAATGTAGAAAAGAATAAACACTTGGTAATCGGTTCTGTTTTGAAGGCGCAATTTAATACCTATGTACTAAACGATAAAATAGTAGACTCAGTTACAACGGTAAAATACCTCGGCGTCCTTAACGATTCGAGAACAACATGAACTGACCACATAGAACACATTACTTGTAAAGCGCAGAAGAAACTAGGCTTTCTGAAACGACGTTTATATCTAGCCGACAGGGCCACCATGCTCCAAGCATATAATTTCCTTGTGCGCCCTTCACTGGAATATGCGTCAATCATTTGACATCCCCACCAGATCACACTTACTTATCTACTGGAAGACGTTCAGAATAAAACAGCTCGGTTCCTCTTATCATCACACTCACGATTTCAAAGCGTTTCATCTTTGAAAACAGAGCTGAATATGCCGCTGCGTGCTGTGCGCAAGCAATTTTCCAGATTATCCTTTTTCCATACCCTCTATCACTCTAACACATCATTCGCCCTAACGCATACTTCACCACCACCGCATGCATCCAGTACCATCGATCATTATTTCAAAGTCAACCCTATCTTCGCCCATACGAAAAAATTCAAAAACTCACCTTTACTTTTGTCGATAAAGGAATAGAATGAATTACCTTCCAGGATTGCTACAATAACTTAGCGTTGTTTGTTTAATTCAGCATTACTAACTATTTTGAAGCCTTGTTACATTCATTCATAATTGCTTTATCTTATGTGTACTCTTGTTTTCCTGCTTGCCTTGTCTCTACGTTCTACGAATATATGTACTTTATATATAGCATTGTATTAAACTTCAATTATTCATTCTTTGTAAAAATTGTATTCTGTTCATGTTCCCCCCTCCCCCAATGTAATGTCCCTACTGGGCCTTTGGGGTACTTGATTAAAAAAATAAAGATATAATTCAAAACAAATGATTTGAAATAATCTGCAGCAAGGACAAAACATCGTGCGGTAATGTGCAGTAGTGGGCCGTAATAACCGCCACATCTTTTATTTTGGTTACGGTAGCCGTTTTCCTGTGACTGAACTTATTAGCGGTGTTGATGTTGCAGAGTTCTAATGATTGTTAACTCGAAATGCTGATAGCGTCTGGAATTAACTTGAGGAAATAGTTTATAGGTGCTCCCTCTGGCAGGATAATAAAAGAGTGTTTCCTAATATATGTAGACACATACATACATACAAAGAACTTTATTTGAACGCCAGAAGGACTAGTTGAACGAGGTGCTAAAGTCCCCTCAACCAGTCGGTGGCTCCACCCAGGTCGGCACAGGAAGAGGAAAACCTTCCGTGATGGCCCACATGCTCTGGCCGTGCCCTGCGACTGTGGGCGCAGATTTATGTGATGAAGACTCGTGATGGCGGAGCTTACACTCCCACTATATTGAGAATGTTTTTTTTGTTATTCATGAATAAATGATCATTTTCATAGGTTAATTTCTTTAAAATATTTTTACATGTCTGATCGTGAGTCAACTTCCATTTTTTTTATGTAGATTGGTTAGGGAGAGAACGTTTTTGAATTTCTACTTTGAAGCATTAAGTTAACTTATGAGCAGCTGGCAGAACAGTGACCACTCAGATGTTGCCTCACGACATGAGTTCTGACAAGGTCGGGAGAGTTATCCTGCAGTAAAGAAGTATGAAAATGATCCCGCCATCTGAATCGTTTGAAATTCCTCCAAGAACATTGTCCGAAACATGTTGGAGAGCGCACTCAACAATATATTTTCATGTGCCAGTCAAAAATTAATCGCCAACACGAGACGCTATTGAGACGCGATGCCGAAGACATTTTGGTCAAGGAAGGAAGGAAAATAGGAGAAAAGAACGGCAGGGAGGTTAACCAGCCTATAGGCAGCCAGTTTGCTACCCTGCCCAAGGGAGGGGGATGGGGCAGGTAAAAGATGGAGAGGAAAGAGGAAAGAGAGATAAACACAGGACATTAGGTAGCATACGCGCACACACTAAATCATAGTCCAAATATTTACAAAATGGCTAAGGTATGCCTTGATATAGTATTAGCGTCAGCTACAGCAACGTTTCTTGAGTATCAGGGCTTTTAGCATTACAGCATTACGGCTTTTTCTCAACTTCCGTCGTGAGTGCCATTAAAGGGGCCCTGAAACACTCTTTCAAGTGTCCAAGGAATGAATTCACTGGAAGAGCTTATTGCGTCACGAATTAAACGCCACAAAAATTTTAAAATCCGTCCAGTGCGAGCGGTGTTACAAAGGTTTGTCGCATGCTGCAATCGCATTCTCTCTTCTCTCGTCCCGACGAAAGCGCTGGAAGCTAAGCCGGGAGGGATGGCAGAGCCACCGAAAAATTTCACGCACGCTTCACAACCTTGAGCACTTTTTTTTCTTTTTTTTTCTTCGAATGTGCGGGTTTTTCATTGTGATCGCGCGCACACGCGTGGAGAAGTAGCGGTCTCCCGCGGCGATCTCTGCAACGAGAGAGCGCGCCATGTTCAAAAAAGCGAAAGGCTGATAGATAGGTCGTTGACGTTTGATTTTTGGGCATATAACGTGATTTGTCAAGAGAATAGAAGCAATTTTTAGCTGATTTTGCTAATTTATTGTGAATTCCAGACCACGTGTTGTGTTATAATATTTGGCTCGCGTGTTGTCGGGAGCGTGTACTATACCCATCGGCGGCGTTTTCTGACCATGCTCAAAAAGTGTTGCAGGGCCCCTTGTGCTATGCACTTAGCACTAGGCATCATACTTCAGGTATTTTTCAAGTACGTAGTTTTGGGTGCAGTATTCTTGCGTATAGTTGCGAAGAAATCTAGGAATGAGAACACGACGTGTGAGAAACTATCAAGAGAATTCGGCCTCCTCTTTTCACTTTTTCACGTCAGTCCATAAAATGTGGGTTTGTTCAGTTAATAAGGTAGTCCTCAGCTATCATCTATCATGCATTTGGAGGAACGTTTCTAATGTGACGGAATACCTGAGAAGTCACCACAACAATATAATCACCTAAATGTAATACGACTGAAATAATGGATACTAACCTAATGAGATAAACGAATGCAAGTGTACTTAGGTTCATTGTTGACACTGCGGTAAGAGCGTTATTGCTTAAAGTATCACAGGCAGGTGAAAGAAAAACATTACAAGCACAGAAGAAAATGAGTGGGTAAATTTGATACAAGACACGTACAAAGTTTGGTACAGACACACCCGGCCCCTAAGAGCCTGGACATAAAATATTTGAGCCATGTATCTTGCTTGCCCTCTCAAGAATGACGCGATGCTCATAAATTAAACGAACACGCTTTCTTATTCATACTCATCATAGATTAGTAGCGACTACAACATCATTGTACAAGACTCGCGAGTTGTGTACTGCAGCGGTGATTATGAAACGAATTGTTATCTGTGTTGTTCCTCGAGGTCGACTATAGCGGGCTATCGTTTTTTAAAGACGCTTCCGTACGATCTGTATAACCCAAATTCCGAATAGGCCAGCCAGAAAGGGCCACGGTGCTTCGCCATGGTTTCCATGTGCCGGCCAACAGTAAGCGCAACGCTTGTAGGCAAGCCCGCTATCATCTATTACACGGGGCAGCTAGTCATGTTAAACTTTCTCCATTGGACGCTTCTGCTGCCTCTCTGCTACCTCTCCCGTTTGTTTTTTACTGCAGGCAAGTTCACGCAAGGGGGAAGAGGGCTATTCAGGAGGGTTTGTCTCACAACTTTCCATAATTGCGGCTCTCGAAGTGCCTTCTGCTCCGCACCCGAGCATCATTACGGGAGGAATTCACCGGTGAAATGGCGGCATCGCCTCTGAAGGTCGTGATTATAATCAGGGCTCTTATGCCTTGCAGGCGCGACTTCGTTCAGTTATTTGCTATACGCCTTCTCCTTTTGTACAGAACCTCGCACGTGTTTATTGGCCTAGTTTTTTGACCCCCTGGGAGGCATTATGTTTTGGTTTTGCGAATGGGCGACACGTGAGGCAAAAAAAAATGCAGACAATAAGTGATCGGTGGGACTCCTACATTACAGCGTTAAAAGGACGGAGAACCCAGAACAGTTCTTGGACTGGCCAGAAGCTCCATCATGCTTCTAAAAACTGGTATTTCGTTTGAGTTTTTTCTTTAGTTCCTGAAATATTAAAAAACAGCCTTTTAAAAGTTCTTCGGCAACCCACCCAGTTTAGCGTTGTGTTAAATGGTTACCATGTAATCACAACCCCTCTAAGAACGTAAGTTTATAAACGATGTGACGGCAGTATAAATAGCAAACGAAAGTATAATGACAGTATCTGTACAGTAAAAACTTGTCAAATCTAATAGAAGGGTATAATTTCTACAAACGTGAGTGAATTAAACGCAGTTCTGATCAATGGGTAGGTACTGAAATGAACGGATATTACACAACATTGCGTGGGCAGAGAAGCCACCCCTGTAATCAGTTTTGCTATAGTTAGGCGCATTCACGTGTTTTAACAGATCATTTTTAATCAGGTTTTTGGAACTTCAAGAGTGAATACAATTATTTGGTCCATCAGTGACACACCAGTAACAGACACCAGGATGCTATTCTGCGAACAGCGAGCCCCGATGTCGAATTATATAATATATTTGATGCTGTCAAACATGTTTATTTAGCCGTGTAAGTTAACGCTATCAAAGTTAAAGGCATACATGAATAATTTGTATTTGCTTGCGCATCCTCTCCCATGACTGTATACACTCCATATGTCACTTGCCTAAAAGCTTCCCCGCAGCGTTCGAATTTTCATCTCCCGAGAACTGCTGCTACCTCGTAGTTTTCCAGCTCTAGTAAATTAGGTTTTGTTTGGTTTCGCAACACACTGTGGTCTCTCTTGGCCGAGTTCTGGGAGGAATCAGAGGCTCCCAGTTGAGAATAATGGCGTGGCATGACGACGCGTTCAAATTATTGCCTTGCATCTGGGTCTTCCTAAGCTGAGGGTTGCCTCAGATTCAGAAGCATTTCTGCCTCTGCTACTCTCTTCCGTAGATCTGCGTGTAACTCTATAGGCTCAGGACGTGAAACGTGCCCTTCATGGTTGCGTTAGGAAACCTTCATAATGTTGCGTTATGAAGCCGTCATCTGTGATGCAGTGGTTCCCTCTTTACATGACTTAGGTATTCACGGGACCTGTAGCACCCTCTTTTGATTGATTTTGGCAATTCAAGAGTGACGCCACAGACTTCTACATTGCGCGGAAACCTTTCCGCTGGAGTGCAATCTTGGAGGCCATGGTGACGACAAGCAACGTTATGAGACGACAACCAGGGTAACATTAGTGTCCCTTAGTTGAAATTTTGCTTTCTACCCTTCTGAATAAGCCAGTGAATCATCTAGAGGTTACAATTGTGGGCATAATGTAAGAAAGTTTTTTCAGGCATAAGGCGGATGGGTTGAGTTCCGAATAATAAAGTATGAGCAATTTGGCTATATTGCGCAGCGTGCTAATTTACACGCTTGTACGAAGGTCGATTAAAAAAGCAGTAGTTTCTGTGAAGGCACGTCGTATTATTTTCGTGTTCTGATCGATTCTTACAAAAAAAAGAGCAACAGAATGTTTTCCTTTATTTAGGTGTCGTCATGTTCGCGTTAAGGTCGCCATCCCGCACGACATAAAGCCTGCACCTTACGACAGTGAAAGTCCAAGAGCACTGGACTGCTGTTGCGGTAAACACACAGACAGCCGGGTTGGCATGCTGATCGTGCCAGCTCAGACACAGCGTTTCCATTAAGCATCGTAATACTTATACTCTTGCAGTCACCGCGTCTTTTCTCGCTATAGACATATTCCACCGGACGTGCTGTCTTGATTGCCAAAAGACGCTCGCCTACCGCAGTTTCTGTTGGGTTTTAAATGTTCAAGCAACGAGAAAAAAAAATGGCAGCATATTCCCTGAGTGAATGATGGAGGGTGGGGCGAAGCATCCGTCCGTCCATTCGTTCTTGCTTCCGTCCGTCTATGGGTCTGTCTGTGTTACCGTCCATGCGTCCATCCACCCGTCCGCGCGTGCATCTGTTCGTGCGTCCACACGTTCATCTGTGCGTCCGTACATGCGTTCATTAGTCCGTGCAGCCATCCGTGCGTCCATCCATGCATCTGTCTGTGTGTCCGTTCATCCATCTATTTAACAGTCCAAGTACCAGCATCTTGCATATTTTCGTCATATATTCCCCCATATAGAAGCACCGCCATCCAGCGGACATTCCAAGGACTAAATGAGAGGTGGCACACGCACACTTTCTTACGGCTTGCGCTTCGTGTCTACTTCCCACCTTTAACCACTTAGAGTTCATGGTATATGTATAGTTCACTGTATTCATGGCACTGCGGCCCAACGCTCGCTAAACCTTTCTAAAACCAAGGAAGTTACGCCCAGCGAGTATAACGTAGCAACCCTTTCTTGTCATATAGTGATCAATGTACATGCCAATGGCTGATAATGGGGAATGAGAGACCGGAGAATTCGGCTTCTGCTTTGTGTCTACTTCCCACCTTTAACCACCACGAGTTTATGGTATATACTAGTTCACTGTATTCATGGCACTGTGGCCCAACACTCGCTAAACCTTTCTAAAACCAAGGAGGTTACGCACAGCGAGTATACCGTAGCAGCCCTTTCTCGTCATATAGTGCTCAATGTACATCCCAATGGCTGCTAATGGTTAATGAGAGGCCAAAGAATTTGGCTATTAGTTAACGCGCACGCTGCGAATTATTTATTGTTCAACAACGCACCGGAGAAATCTCCCACTGGCACCACCTTGCAGGACAAAACGTAAGACTGGTTACGCACTACGACGAGGAAGGAACGGGTGCTGCTTTTAGGAGCTTCGCCCCTAAAAACGGTATGCCGACGAACTGCGTAGCGGTTGGATGTGAGTCACGTCTCACAACTTAGTTTTGTTTGTTGGCGCACATCGCAGCCCGCAGCGCTTATGGTGAATGTTACGTGCGACGGCCTACATGTGTTTAAAAACATGGAATGGGTCTATAAGTGCAAACCGAGAGTAAAAGGCACTAGGTGAAAACATCTAACGTCTTTGTTTCTAGATGAAGACTGTCGCAGGGGAGCTCTAGAATGTGTTTCTATGCGACGCCACACTGCGGCACGGTTGGCCTAACGCTAGAAAAATTATGCCTGGAACGTGAGCCGCGAACACGCTGCCCTACCCTCCGATTTTGCCCTCCTTCTCCGGTACGGAGGCAAACACCTGTGGCGATTGCCCCCTGCGAACACAGCCATGCTCTCACAGTTGCCTCCAAGCAGCTGGGATGTCACGTGACAGAGCGGTACGGTAATGTCACGTGACAAAGTGGTACGGAGACGAGTGGTCCCACGCGGCGAGCGGTCGCAACACGCGGTAGGAGGCATGGCTCCAAGATTTTGTGCTGGCAGCAAGCTCTCAATCGAAGAGAGAGCCACGTTCCAGGCATAGTTTTTCTAGGAGGCCTTGTCTGGATGTATGATAGACAGAAACTCAGGTACCTATGTAACGCAGAACAACAAAATCACACCCGCAAAAGCAACAAGGTAAAAAGTGAAGGCGACTGCAATTCGCGGCTTAGATACGTGGTAGCGCCACTCACAAGTCGGCGATCGTGTGCCCTGGCACAGTCATTGAGGTAATATTGTGTTTCTCGTGCAGCTGAAGTGAATCTCAGAGCGCACGCAGAAATAAACGCGTTGTTGAGCTTTGCTCCGACATGAGCATTAATGATCCCAGCTCTTCTAAAAAATGCGTCTGCTGTTTGCATGAACTCGATAAATTAATTTCAGTTATTTATCCTGGCATTTAATAGACCCTTACTGTAAATGAACGTATGCTCCAATTTCATGAATAAGTAACGAAGATGTCCTTTCACTTGAACAAGAACTATCGATCTCATATCAGTGTTATACTGTACAAGACTTTTTTCTGAACATTTAGGTACCACAAGTGCTTGGAAAGAAACAAGATTGTCACGCGTGCTTTGCACTCCTTAAAGAATAACTTCTCCCACTTCTATCTACTCACTTTCAACATCACTATGAGGCTTATATTTATTAGCTTACGTTTGTATTTGTTTATTATCACATTTCCATCAAAGCTGTAGCGTTCACACGCCACCTCATATTATTTATCAGAGGCATGAGTTGAGGGTAGGTGCCATGGTGTCCCCCCGCAAGAAGTGAATGAACAACTTCATTTGTCTCTGGTGAAAAGGACGGAAGCAATGGGTGGTGGGGAAGATCTACTTGAAGTAAGCCTCCTTTACGCACTGAGACTGTACTCTAGGAAGGCCTCCTGAAATTCGACCTCGAGCAGTGCAAGGTATTCTCGATACTACTGCTCTTCTTCAAAAATAGGCGTCTCAGGAAGCGGAACGAGGGTGCTTAGGGCAGCGTCACACAATGTGGCTTATGTGTATGGTGGACTAGGCGCTGAGTTTACAAGGTTAACAGCATAAATGAATGCAGTGTAAAAGGTGCGAAGATGTAAACGTTATAATCTGCCACTGTCGCAAAAAAAAAAAATTTCGCCCCGCCGTGGTGGTCTAGTGGCTAAGGTACTCGGCTGCTGACCCGCAGGTCGCGGGTTCAAATCCCGGCTGCGGCGGCTGCATTTCCGATGGAGGCGGAAATGTTGTAGGCCCGTGTACTCAGATTTGGGTGCACGTTAAAGAACCCCAGGTGGTCGAAATTTCCGGAGCCCTCCACTACGGCGTCTCTCATAATCATAAAGTGGTTTTGGGACGTTAAACCCCACATATCAATCAAAAAAATTTCACACCTGTGCGAAGATTTCCGAATGAGGGGGCGGAAAGGTTCTGCGTACTAATGGGCAGTCGGTGCGAATGTCTTGGAGTAAGATAAAGTGATCCCTCACAGTAAACGGTGCCTCCTCTGTAGAGGGTTGCGACTCATAGGACGCTTGTTTGTGGACTCTAAATTATCAGGCACTGACATGATCCGTGTCCGGCAAGGCTTGCATTCACTGGAGCCCAGATAGTGGCGTCATTTTATGAAGGATATGGATGAAATCAGAGAACGGTTGGCCTGAAGACCCTCCCTACTCTCAAATCATATATCGCTTGTTTTGGAGCCACTTTCAACAACAGATGAACTCAGGATTGTGAAGGCCATAGTTGTGGCCACCTCTTCCGCCTGTGTGAAAGGAGAGGCAGGAATGGAGGTGGTCGCATCGTCTTCGCCGTGAGAGTTTATGATCGGTTTTAGAAGCGAAGCAGCTTATGGCCAAGCTGCATTGTGTGCGCAACCACCCTAACTGCGCTCGCGCAACAGCTGGCCTAAGCATTGCCAGAACGTGCTCATGTGCTCTCTCATGTGGCAACACGTTCCGGCATGTATAAGACCCTGTGCCCCTCCCCCTTACACTCCCTCTGCATTGAAGTGATGGCGTCGGGTAACGAGATTCTGCAGACGCGTGATGAATTCACGTGCTCTCGCGTGGCGTGATGATGAACTCGCGTGTTGTGCTCCAGGAGGAGTTCGAGACAAGTAACAACAACAGAAACTACCGTGAATTCATGGTGTGTTCCATCCTTAAGGACGCGTTAACATCAGACAAGCTGCCCGTGATGAAGACAACTTTAGGTCGACCCATGCGCTGCTTTGCATGCTACTGATGATTTTCTTAAGTGGAGGATGGTGTTTTTGTGTACTGATTCCTGTGGCCATATTCGGTGGAATCAATATACAGGACATCATTTGAGGAAGGGAATTGTTTATTGATATTTTTTGCGCAGTGTCTCCAGCACTTTTCGCGATGCACAGAGTAGATTTCGGAAAGGGCGGGAATCTAGAAATTTTCTTGTACGTCATGTGGAGTGAGCTTCTCTTTCACGAGAAGCTCACCCAGTCTTGGCAGTGGGGCTTGGGCGACAGAAAGGGTTTGTAGAATGTCTCATGCTCTCGCTTGGCTCAGAGTTGGAAGGATTTGTAGAATGTTCCGACCTGTTACGATGCTACAAAGTCTCTTATACTGCGACGTAATATGGGGTTTCCTTAGTTCAGCAAGGGTGTGGACGGTGCCAGTACGCATACGTTTTTCAGTGGACGTCACCTCATGGGGACCTCCGAAGCGAATTTATACGTTTTGCGTAAAAGGATCAGATGGGATTCTGATTGAAATTAAAAAATGTAGATAAGTTGTTGTAAATTTTACCTTAGAGGTGAAGAAGACCCAAACCATGTGGAAGAGTTGGGCCAGCTTTTGTACACCACGTTTAGATCCAGGCTAGAAGGCGCAAGGTGCGATAGGAGGTGCTGTGAAGTGCTGTCTTTAGTGTCTATGTGTTCAGCCGGTTGTTTTGAATTTGTAAACCACACATTGAGCCTATCGACTGTAGTAACAAGGACATTGTTTATAATCGCCTGTATGCTGAATACGTGTTTTTGTCTCCTCGCACAGAAGGCAGAAAAATGAGCTTTTAATTGTCACGGGAGCAGGTAACACTCATAGCCCAAGTGTCACAATCTGATTTCCCGCAGCATGCAGAATGCCTTGAGCCACTCTATCGAAGCCACCAGTCATAGAAAAAGTAATGTAGTTGGTGTAGAGTGAAAAGAATTTGAGATCGGGGGTAGATCTCAATGCTCGCGTCATGGCCATCATAGAGACACTGAAAAGTAAAGGGGACAACACTTATTCTTCGGACATGTGGTAGCTCAATTTTGAAAGCATATGAGAGTGGGTGATCTGTGCCTATACGGTTGAGGTACGGTTGGCTCAAAATATAGTTATTTATTTGTATTTTTTTTTGCCCACCGAATGAGAATAAGCCCTCGGAAGATGGTGGACCGATCAACGTTATTGAAAGCTCCGTAGAGGTGAAGACTCAAAATTGCTCGCCTATCTAGGATGCTGTTGGGTGTAATGATATCATGCTATAGTGCACAGTGGAGTAGGCGTCTAAGCGTCTCACTGCAGTTACTTCACCCGTTATGAGAGGCCTTGAACGTTTGTGGGAAATCCTTAAAATTTTTTCCTTATGGTAAAACTGAATAGTTTGGGTTTGGGAGCCAAGGATTCCTGCTTGAAATGTACTGGGGTGGTAAATATATAGTAGTAGCTAGCTTGGTTGCCTTGCATGATGCGCATTTTGACGTCTTGAATATGGCGTGTAAGAGTAAGATTGGGGGAGGTGTCTCTTGATACGATGTTTCCTACCCTGGCTGGTGCATCAATTGCATTTTGGCGCGTGAGTCCGTGGTCCTGTATGTGCATCCACAGGGCTCGTCCCTTAAAAGTAGAAACTGCGAGATGTGACAACTGGTTGGATGCGTTGAAATCGCCAAGTAATAAAAAAGGATGCTTGAAGGCAGAAGCAATGGTTTGTGCAAGAAGCGAACTCTTTCACGAGAAGCTCTTCATTAAAATGCCTTGCATGAGTTGCAAATTTTGCAAAAAACGTCCTCTCATTTTATTTAAAAATTGAAACCACTCATAACTCGTGCGATAAGGCGCAACGTAGAAAATGTGTATTGTAGAGTACTGAATATGTCAGATATTAGCTTCATAGTGCATTGACATCACATCTTGATAAAAAAACCGATTTCACGCTGACGGACTTCTGAGTCGACTCATGGTCACTCACACTCAGTTCGAGCCGTTAGTCTGAGTGAGTACGAGCGAGTAATGCGCTTTGAAGCTTGAGTCTAAGGTAGTCCAGTTGGCGAAAAATTTAGCCAGTCTGAGTGCATGTGTGTCCAGTTGGGGGAAAATATTGGTGAGTTTCAGCCGAGTGAGCCCCCAGAGCAAAATACATTTCTTGAGTAAGTCTGAGTGAGCTCAGATGTTTTTTGCCAACCTGTGCCTACTCGTGATATTCTCGTATAGTCCAGCAATGGGTATAGTGATAAGTAAGGCTCGGAAGGCTTACACGTCTATTATATAATTTTTGCTCTTTGATATAATAATACCCCCCCCCCCCTTACCCTTGGAGAATGACAGTATTCTGTAAAACAGTTGGCAGCTGCTGCTTGCTTGATATTCTTATTTTCTTTTACCGTAGACCACCATTACTTATGAACGTTGTACCATAGCACATCTTATTTGATCAAACATTTATCCCGACTATCCTACTGCTTTGAAAGTTAAAGCATCTCCCGAACACTGTATTTCTTTCCACTCTTAAATTGAAGTGCCAAAAAGTACACTTTCACTGTCTTCGTATGTGAGGCGCTCTGAGGTTTCTTTAGAACGCGTAGCTTCACAGGCGTCTCACGTTTCACATTTCCCAGTCACTTCGCTTCCGCCATCTACATTGGAACATCGTACCTGGTGAGAGTTGCCATCTGCGCTTTTCGCTAGAAGGTGGCGCGCACAGTACTTGCTGCAGCGAGTATTGGGCAAAATAGACTTTAAGTGGGCAGAAATATCTTGGAGGCGGTTAGCTGATTGATGGCTACGATCAAGGCACGAGTGCAAATAAATCCTTCACTGCAAAGTGTCAGTCTTTACCTTCACTATCTAAAGGCCACCACACTGAGACAGAAACCTGTCCGGCTGGACAAAATTATGGGAATGAGAAGGATCTGCAGTCGGGTTGAACTTTACTTCTTTTTTTTTTCTTTTTTGAAACCGGGCTTGGCTGTGAAGTAATTTATTCTTAAATCCAGTAAGCAAATGAGGTATTTCTTGTCTATTATAACACAGAGCAGGCGTTTTGGGTACCGCAAGAGACATAAAAGAGAAATTTATTTTTGTTCACTAAGTGTTGCGGCTAGATGGCGCTAGCCACAACCCAACCTAAAGGGTACAGCCACATCTATCCACCCATCCACCCATCCATATATCGATCCATCAGCAAGGTGCTGCTGAGAAGCCTGTTCGTAGCATGGCGAAGCTCATCTAATTTGTAAAGTCGTAGCTGGTGAGCACCAGCCGTCAAGCGCTCTTTCAAAATTATTGAGATATCAACGAACACTTAAATATTGATATTATTGATTTAATTGTTAAGTTATTCATTTATAAACCTATTATTTGAACATAGAGAAGGCTCAATCAGCCCTTGCAGAAGTGGTTGGCAAGACAAGTATTTAAAAACTGACAATCATTAATAGAAATGGATGGCTTGCACGTGAGTAACAAATGGTTCTTCGGTAGTACTATTCACGACACTATCATTCAACTTGTTCTACTGAGAAATTGCTGAGTGAGTGAATATTTGTGTGTTTTAGCGTGGTGCTAAGGTTGTCTAATTGTTTTACTTTGGTTAGCTCTTGATGAGTGTAGGAAATAATCACGTAAATAACGTGATTTTAAAATTTTGAATTGATCATGGGACAAAAACGAATTTATGCTTGAAGTCAATTCTGCGTCGTCAAGTGAGTTCAAGGTTTGCTTTCGCTAATTTGCGCTCTAAAATGGGACGGAAAGGTACTATAAAGTCAAGGAGTAAAAAATAAAAGTGCAGTGAAAACGTAACCGGAGAAGAAAAAAAAAGAAGGAAATAAAGAAAACCGTCAGAAAGAAATGGTACCGGGAGATTGGGATAGAAGAAAAATGAGGTAATATTAGTGTGGAGGTTTCCGCTTAGCATTAGGGCTTATATATTTTATTTTGTCGGGCTGCCCTTCGACCGTAAACTTGTATGATCGAAAAGTATGTACCGGTATCGTTTGTGACTGACGCTTACTTGAATATCAAGTGCATGCGTCCGATCAAAATTGCATGATGTCGAACTCCAGACGGGAGTAAACCAGTACAGAGCAATGCCGCCTGTTGTCTACATGCTGGTACGATCATCTCTCCCAGCACTGCGGTGCGCTAGCTAAGTGGTTCATAAAATGGAGGAAATGATCGACTACTTAGCAGGACAAGGATGATTGCAGTTATTTTCAATTACATTTTCTATGGAACATGTTGGTGACCATTAGTTACCCACACTGTCCTTATTGCGTGGGAGAAGGGTAGATTTTCACTAGGCGTCACAGTATGTGAATTTCCGAAACCAGAGGGTGGTTCAAACCACACGCTATTAAAAACTTGATTATAGGTAGTAATCATATGCGACAACACCACCAGCAAAGTGCACAGCCGAGCGGAATCCTTTACGAACAGGTATTGGGTAGTTCGCCGCTTCCCAATATAACGTATAGTTTAGGTAGCACAGGCGAAATTGAGCAGCTACCCGCAGTAGGTATTTATTCTTGGAGAGAAGACGTTCCTCTCCTTGCGCATATTTGAGGTGTCCATGGAGGAGCGACAAACGTCAAGTCAATCAGAAAACGACGTGAACGAAGTCCGATCACGCTACCATGTCGCACTCTTGATGTTTAAGCTCAAGCGTCTTCAAGGTTTTTTTATCATATTAGGAACATGTTTGTGTTGCTGTGGATCGCTTCTAAAAAGCCAGCATAGCACTTGTCCCCGCCCCCTTCTATATAATTTAGCCACCAGAAGGCGTGACGATGGCCGCCTGGCCTATGCATTAGCGTTTGAAAACAAACCATTTCTCTAGGACTGTTTAAGCGCAAGGGGACCAATTTACTCAATAGCGTTAATCCTAAATAAAGCAAAACTTTTTGTAGTACCCGTCGATTTCACAGTCCGTAGTGGGTGATAGGCAAAAATAAAGGTTATGGCAAGGAAGCGATCTGCCTAGCCCTCTTTTTCGCCGAGGAGGAAAGAGCCAAGACGGCAAAGAAGAGGTCGAAGAAGTCGAGCCCCCTCGTCGCTCGCCTGACCGGGGGCGTAAACCGCAGGGGCGCCCGGCGTCCGCCCCGCCGCATCTGAAGTTCCACCTGAGGAAGAGGAGGAAGAAGCTCCGACGGCCACGATGTCTTCCGCCGAAGGCAGCGGCGGCGGCAGCGGTGAGTCTACCAGACGCTCCTCCTCTTTCCATAGAAAGGGCCAGTAGAGAGGCTGAGACCTTTCTTTTGTACACGCCACAAGTCAGCACGCTAATTTGTGTAGCTGACCTTAGCGATCGCATTTTGCGAATATCAGAGCTCTGCGCACCCCGCAGATCCTCGATTTCCAAAACCGATTCGCATGGTTCCTTCCTACGCATGTGCTGTCCTCCTCGTACTCGCGGTGACGAAATACTGCCCACCTGCAACATTACGGACCAATGAGCTTGTCGATTGGTCATTTGCTCTACAAAACAGCGCCTCGGTCCTGTAAGGATGGAGTTTTGGCCTTAAAGCCCGAATTGTGGTTTTCTTATGCTGCCCTCTGCCGTCTTGAAGAGGCCGATATTACCGGGACAAGCGATGTCACTAAAGTGAAAGCCTCCGAGATGGAGAGGCGTCTCACTACCTTGCCGCGAAGGGAAGGGGGTTCATACTTCACCAGTGCCTGGTATACGTCGCATCGCGCTTCCTCTCCGCGCCATTGTGACGCACGGGGGGGGGGGGGGGGACTCTTGCTGGATCGTTGGCTGCGCACCGGTGACGCATCGCTGGCGTCGTGTTACGTTGAAGAAGTGCGCGTAGCCGCGAAAAATGGATACCTTTACTGATCGGTGGACTAGCTAGAAACCGAAATCACCTAGAACTGTTAATTCTGAAACCTGAAACATGCGTACTGCAGAAATTGGCAGAAAGTGTCTCGTTAAGAATGGAAAGATAGGTTAGTCGGTAGTTCATATTAGTTGGCCAAACTGGGGGCTCGGGAACACATAACAGACTGTCTACTGTCTCGTTATGCCAAACCACGCTCACTTGTCATCTCACTAAGCGTGGCATAGGAGCTCAGGCCTGGTAGTACAGCAAGATTTAACATAGACTGCGAAATAGAAGAGCAGGATGAGTTCTAGTAATTATTTGAAATGCAGTACCGTTTATTTGGAAAGAGGCAGCATACTGAGTCCGACAAGTAGTAGGGCGAAGGTCCGCTGGACACAGCACTTTCTGAAGTTCCACCAATTCGTTGCCGTGACGTAAGGAAACGCAATATCATCTCGAGAGGCCTACTTACTCTGTTGGATGCTACATACAAGTGATGCTGTGCCATTACTGATGCTAACCATGAGAAGAAAGTTTTGAGAAAAATTCCAAAAAAGAAAAATTGCAGAAAAATACAAATAAAAATTTGTTATCACAATGTGGTATTTGAAGCTTGAGCTTCAGGTATGTATCAGATATATATATATATATATATATATATATATATTGTCGCGAGCAAACACAAGACCTGCAGCCAGGAGTTCACCTGAACCCGAGCAACGAAAATGTTCTCTTCCTCTTCGTCGCCCAAAACGGGTATGAGTCACAGCGGCTCGTTCATCAATGGTGGCATTATATATATATATATATATATATATATATATATATATATATATATATATATATATATATATATATATATATATATATATATATATATATATATATATATATACTGAAGAAGCATTTCCAATGGGCCAAACGTACTTGGGAAGAGAAGAAACACAACTTAGTGTTTGTCTCAATTTTATTACCAACAGTGTCGACCAGAGGACCGCTCATCGGCGACGAAGATCGGTTTACCGGCCGAAACCATTGGTAATAAAATTAAGACAACCACTAAGCTGTGTTTCTTTTCTCTCTCTCTGTCTCTCACTCTCTCTCTCTCTCTCTCTCTCTCTATATATATATATATATATATATATATATATATATATATATATCCGAAATGTGCTCTTACTTTTCATCATCATCACTATTTATTACACTCTAAAGCCCTTTTCAGGGTACTATAAAAGGGGAGGTCGGGCAACAACATCAATAGCATCACTTCACTGTAATACAGGTTAATATAACAAAGAAATAGTACACAAAATTGTCTATATTACAATAAACATGTTACAATTCGTAAAGCGAAATATAAGTACAGAGAAACCGGAAGGAAAAAAATGGTAAAAATGCGTCTCGAATGCATAGTATACGAAATGACACAGTACGGTGCTAGATTAAGAGTTTAAAAACGACCAAAGTATCTGCTTAAATTTATTATAGTCCTGTTCATAAACATACGTAAACCTACTTGAAGAAATCAACAGTGGATGCTCAGCCACTATATAGTTCTGCATAAAGAAAGCGACAGAATCTCTATAGAGAAGGGTGTAAGGCAGGGAGACACGATCTTTCCAATAATATTCATTGTGTGTTTACTAGAGACTTCCAGGACCGTAGAATCAGAGGAATTAGGGAGATGATTTAATGCAGATTATCTTATTAACTTGTGATCGCTGATAACATCGCCTTGAGAAGTAGGGAACTCAGGGGATGCATTCCAGCTCATGATTACAGAACTAGATATGGCAAGCAGAAAAGTGGGGCTGAAAATAATATGCACAAAACTAAAGTAATGTGCAACAGCCTCGGCAGAAAACAGCACTTTGCGATAAGTGGAGACACTGTGAGTTGCAAAGGAATATCTCTACTTAGCACAGGTAGTAACTGCGGAGCCGAAATATGAGAGTGAAAGAACTAGAAGAATAAGGATGGGGGGAGAGGATCACATTCAGCAAGCATTTTCAAATCATGAATGGTAATCTTCCTTTAACCCTCAACAATGAGGTATATAACTGCTGCATCTTGCCAGTACTTACCTACGTAGCAGAAACCTGGAGCCTTAAGCGTTCAGCTTCAATTGAGGACGATGGAGCGAGTCATGGGATGGGTTGTGCAACATTAAGAGACAAGAAGAGAGCAGAGTGGGTCAGGGAACAAACCGGGGTTATGTACATCGTAGTTGACGTAGCATGTAGGCAGGATAACCACTGGTCATTAAGGGTAACTGACTGGAATCCAAGAGCAGTCGAAGGCACGAAAGAGAGACAAAAATTTGGGTGAGTGATGAGATAAAAGTGTTCGCAGGTATAACGAGGCAACGGAAAGCACAAGACCGGGTGGAATTGCGGATCGTGGGAAAGGCCTTTGCGCTGCATGCAGTGGGTGTAGTTAGGCTTATAATGATGATGATGATGATGGGGATGTTAGTTACTATATCGTTCTGTAACGCGCTCAATAGCAGTCGGTAGACACAATTTCTTGAAGGCTTTGGTGGTTCCGTGAGAGAAGAGATTACTACCCTGTAGTAATAATTGAAACCATGAAGTTAACGATTATATAATTATCTTTGGAACCGTTATATCATTGAAGTGAGTGTCTGACAATTCATCATTTTCTTTGCAACCGTTATATCATTGAAGTGAGTGTTTGACAATGCTTCGGAGTTCCTTGGTGTGGTGAATCATTTGTAATTCACAATTTCCATTGGTATAGCAGGGATAACTCTTCTACGACAGTGAATTGATTATTAAGGCAAAGAATTACATTGCGCCTATGAATAGGCTGCTCGTTAATAACCTTTGTTTCAGGCAATAAAGAGCCGGTAATGCATGCTTTACATTACTTATTTAGGTTAAGTGGGATCTTACAATGGCTGGGTAAGAAACAACCTTTTCGAAAGATGGCTTTGCTACAATTGGGACAAGCTGTCTCTCAGGAATATGTGCTTGAGTACAATCGAACACATGATAATGGCGCTTCCTTAGTGCGTTGAAATTCCTCCAATTTAGTGGAGGGCTATTAAATTTGAAAGAAGTCTTGAGAAGTTTCTGGAGCCAATGTATAACGTCATCTGAATGAAAAAACCGAGGGGCGTCTTGTTAGGCCAGTTTATAATTTTACTTTTGTTTCATTATGAACTTACGGAAAGCACCTCCATTACTTTTTCGCTTTTTTCTCTTCCACAGATGATCAACCTCAGTAAGATGCATGTTCTTTTGTTTCCTTTTATTCATAAGCTTAGTTTACATGATCCAGTGACGTTTCCTTAAACGTGTGCCGTAGGTATGTCAGTAAACGAAGATAGCTCAACGTTACCAAACCTTGTACATTGCGCACCAAATTCTGTATTTCCAGGACTTTGGTGCATCAAAAGCACATAAACTTTAGAAGCATGCCATTTTCCTGCATTTTTGCTGCAAAATAGACCTATTGCTTGTTCTGAATTGTCAGCGTCCCTGTCCGTCACGTGGCACAGTGGTTAACGTGTTCGGCTGCCGACACAATGACTTTAGATTTGATTCCGGACACTACAGTTGTATTTTGATAGAAGCGGAATGCTAAAAAGCAGTTTACTTACTGTAGAATGTATGTTCGAATGTAACGACGCTCTGCTAAGGGAAATTTCAGGAGCCAAACTCTGGCGGAGTTCCTGAAGACGTTTGTTTTCAATAACTTCCTACAATTACAGTTTGATTCATCAGTTACCTTTTGAGTGCAGTGCTCTGTTCCACAATTGTTCGGCTCCACTTCTTATATGAGCATTACTGGCATTACGACACCGTTATGCCCTAATGGCCCTATGGATTTCAAGCTATTTGTTAAAAGCTACGTAATTGGAGTGCGCTTTACAATATGCTCCTAAAGGAACACGTTTTTTAAAGGGACCACGTTCTTTGAAGGGAACATTTGAATGAGCACCTTTGTAAATGCTGGCCCCCTAACAGCTAGTGGATGGGTTCCTGCGCTGAAAGTCTGAATTGCTAACTACAAGTAGCCATATGGATACTTAAACAACTGAATTATTCCAAGAGAGTAAAATCCAAACATACCCAGTGGGCAACGTTTCCTTTCACAATGAACCCACATATACATTGAAGTCGGATTAAAATTGCTATGCGCCTTCTCTTTAAAATTTTTTGCCTTGTGCTGATTTGCGCGCCCAGAGAGAGCGTGGAGTACAGCGGAGTGAAGACAGATGGCGTTATGTACCTGGTATTTGGCGTGATTTCCATCGTGGTTATTGTGGTGGTCGTTCTCCTTGTGGTCTTCCTTATGAACCGACACACGACCACCGCTGGTAAGCTGCTAAAACAGATTCGTTATATTGTGTGTATTAACACCACACGTCCATGCGTCCATCACACGTTCTACAGATGCAAATTAGTGTGCAAACTGTCGATTAAAGCTTGAATTCTAGGCACTATGACGCGTGGGAATGGGCTCGCGGAAAACAATTCGTGTATATTGTGTGCCATGTGATAACTCTTAATAGTTCGAAAAATTCTTGAATGTTTAGGTAACTGCAGTTATTCTTCAAGCCACGTAATTAAAAAAACGTAACTGATTCTAGTGTGTAGGAATCGGCTTAAAATACAAAAGCTGTAACGTGTCTTGACGGAGAAAGTGTAGAGTTTATGACACATGATTTCGCCACAAGGGCGAAGAAATGAATGCTACATCAACGAATTGTAATATTTCGTGAAGAACGGCAAGCAGCTCAAAAATTGTTGCGCGCACATCAAGCAGAAAGCATTTACGAAATGAGCATACACAGGACGGGCGCGGACTAGCGACCGTCAAAGCTTAACCCTTATAAGCACGCTGTTCCCACTGGAAGAAAAGCGCATAAAACAGATGTACAAATATACATAAAATGAGCGCAAACTGTCATAATTGTTGCTTCTTCCTCTGTGAACAGCACGCTCCTTTCGTAAACGTGGCCGCGGAAGCGACCTAAGTGACCTTCATGGTCTTTTTGACCACTGTATCTTCAAAGCAATATTGCGGTAGAAGCACAAGACGTACAAAGAGCCCGAACCACGAGATTATCGCACGTGCACGGGCGCGCGCACAACGCAACATGTGAGGGGAGGATCTTTAGAGCGTGCCTAACGCGCCTTCTTTACGCCATATTGCTTCTGAGGACGACAGCGTAATAAAGTTTCTGTGGTCTTTATTGTATACACCGCGTACCACCAGTGGTACATGCTGTATACAATGACTCGCCGTTAACAAGGGGGCCAACGTACATTCCGTGGCCTGCTGATTTTGCGTGCCGCGCTATGGAAGGAGAGGCCGTTGCTTTGACGTCCGTGTATGTTATTGGTCGGGCTATGCCAGGCTTCTATCGGGATTCCATCCACCGCCCTTTCCCATAGCAACAGCTGCGGACGCACGCGTTCCTAGCAACCTGAACCCCCATTATGTCACGTTTCTGCGTCGGCAGCTGTCAACAACAGCTGTGGGTGCGCGCGCTTATCCTCGCTCCTAGAAGCCGGAGCCCCCCCCCCCCCCTTTTTTTAACTTGAACGTGACTTGCCGCCACCTCAATGCAGTGGGTTCGAAACACGTTAGTAGCATTTGTTCTGCCAGCGTTTGTGTAGCATTTGTGTTGTTAATTGGATTGGATAAACTTTTATTTGGTCCTCCAAAACACAGATCACTGTGTTGCGGGCAGCTCCCACGTGGGGACAGGGATGTCAAGCTCCTCAGCCGCCTCGCGGGCTTGGTGGACAGCCCAGAGCTTATCTGCCAAGGACGAGCTGCGGATTGCCGCCTCCCATCTGGCAGAGGTGATGTGCGATAAATGAGCGAAATTGGTGCACTGCCAGAGCATGTGTTCTAATGAGTGAGTGAGTAACAACTTTATTAGTCGAAGGGGTGAGGGGTAAGGGAGGCTAAGCCACGAAGGCTGCCAGGCTGTGTTTCTCGATGACTTCTTCCGCTCGTTTCAGGACCCGTGTCTGGATGTCTATGTCGTTGCTGGAGAGAAGGGCCTCCCATTGTCCCTCGGTGGGGGGTGAGCAAAGGAGGTCGGCGGGCGGGGGATCCTCCGGGCAGCCCCAGAGGATGTGGTTCAACGAGGCAACGTTGCCGCACAGGCAGCAGCGTGGATCGATGGCACCTGGGTGCATGTATGAAAACACGAGGGGGCACGGGAAGGTGCGGGTCTGTAGGCGACGCCAGGCGATCTCGGACCGCTTGGGAAGGCTGCTGTGAGGATGTGAATAGAAATATGTGTTCTAATGAAGCTATTTCCCCGCAATGTGGACAAAGATTACTTGGGTATAGGTCAGGGTACATGATGTGTAACATTTTCAAAGTAGGGTACATCCGCGTTTGCAAAAGCCTTATTGTAAGTGCTTGGGGCCGGGTTAGATTTTTGTGAGGTGGAGGGAAAATCCTTCTAGACAGGTAGAAATGTTTAGTGAGCTCGTTATATGTTGTAAGAATTTCCCGGTTATCCCCTTCACCGGTAGAACGCATCCCCGGAGAGGCGCGGTTGGAGAGTTCTCGCGCCGGCTCGTGTGCTGCTTCGTTGAGATTGGGAGGGGAATCGTTGATTTGTCCAAGGTGAGCTGGGAACCAACTCAGAAGATGATGTGTTATGTTCTTGCCTTGCAGTATTTTCAGCGTTTGTTCACAGATCGTCCCCTTGGCGAACGCCCGTAGTGCTGCCATGGAATCACTGTAGACGACTTCAATGTTATCCATCTTGAGTGCTAAGGCGATGGCCACTTGTTCCGCAATGATTGGGTCTTTCGTCCTGACCGTCGCTGAGTTGACGACATGGCTAGCCCCATCGACTACCACTGCCACAAACGCTTTCCCATTGGCGTAGGAAGCCGCGTCAACAAATACGACCCCTCGTTCCTCGTTTGAGACTTGACGAAGTATAGTCCTGGCCCTCGCTACTCTTCTTCCGAGGTTGTGTTCTGGATGCATGTTTCTCGGTATAGGAGATACCGTGATAGTCTCCCTGATGTTGTCAGGGATATCATTGTAATTGCGTCTGATTGCTATTGGGTGTTGGCCCAGCTCCTGCAGGATCATTCTCCCAGACCTTGTAGTAGATAACCTTGCAAACTGTGCTCTCTCTTGGGCTTCTGCTATTTCTTCGAGCGTGTTGTGTATGCCAAGCTCAAGCAGACGCTCGGTGCTGGTATGTATGGGTAGGCCCAGGACCTTCTTGATAACTTTCCTGAGGAGCACATTCAGTGTCTTGGACTCTGCTCTTGACCAGTTGTGCATTGCTGCCTCGTATGTGAAGTGACTTAGAACAAACGCATGCGTCAACCTGATGAGGTTGTCTTCCTTGATCCCATTTCTTTTGTTGGCCACTCTGCGTATGAGGTGCACCGCACTGTCTGTTTTCCGAGTTAACTTGGCTATAGATTTGCTGTTGGCGCCGGTAGACTCTATCAGCATTCCCAGGACTTTGATGGAGTCGACCCTCTAGATGGCATCCCCTTGATTTGTACGGAGATGGATGTCTATCTGGTTTAACGGCTTCCATCCCCTGGGCTTCGGTCCCCGGCATGCAGTCCGATAAAGCAAAAGTTCTGACTTAGTCGAGGAGCACTTGAGCCCGGAAGGGCGAAGGTAGTCTTCTACGGTGTCAATCGCCTCTTGCAGAGCGCTCTCAATCTGCCCCTCGCTTCCACCTGTGCACCAGATGGTAATGTCATCTGCGTAGATGCTGTGCTTCAATCCCTCAATGCTCGATAATTTCTTTGACAGTCCAATCATGAAAATGTTGAACAGCATTGGTGAAATCACTGCCCCTTGTGGCGTGCCCCTTGCTTCTAGTTCGATTGGTGCGGTATCGATATCTGCAATCTTCATCACGGCTTTCCGATCTGTAAGAAAGGACCATACGTAGTCATAGAAGGATTTCCCTAGACCAAGCTTGGAAATTGCTTCGAGTATGAATGAGTGGTGGATGTTGTCAAACGCTTTTTCTAGATCTAGGCACAGAATGGCTCTCACGTCTCTGGTTTCATTGTCAATGACCTGGTGTTTGATAAGCTTCAATGCATCTTGTGTGGATAGCCCTGCCCTGAATCCAACCATATTGTGTGTATATATGTTGTTATCTTCCAAGTACTTGTTTATCCTGTGCAGTATGGCATGTTCTGCGACCTTGCCGATACATGATGTCAAGGATATTGGCCTCATGTTGTCCAAGTTAGGGGGCTTTCCTGGCTTAGGAATAAGGATCGTGCTGACCAGCTTCCACTGCTCTGGCACCCTGCCTTCTTTCCATGCTGAATTGATCATATCCCTCAGGGTTTCAATTGAATCGTCATCAAGGTTACGCAGGGCCTTGTTTGATATACCGTGTGGGCCAGGGGCCGACCTGCCGTTGAGATCATGCAAGGCTCTTCTGATCTCCTCGATGTTAAAGTCGCCCTCAAGACCTGGATTTGGCGTGCCCTGGTACTGTCTACTTGGTGATGCCAATCCTCTTTTGATTGGGAGGTACTTTTGCACGAGCTGCTGGACAACTTGCTGTTCTGTAGTGCGCCCTATCTCTTTATGCAAAATTCGAGCGATAACATGCTTTTGATTTGTTTTGGTGGTGTTTTCGTTGAGGAGATGTTTTAACATATTCTATGTCTTGCCATTGCGCATCTGACCATCGATGGAGTTGCAGATTTCGTCCCATTGCTGCCTCGATAGTGCGCGACAATGTTCCTCGACTGATCTGTTTACCTCAGCTATCTTCTTCCTCAGTCTTCGGTTCAGGCGCTGACCCTTCCAACGGTTCAGTAGTGCTTGCTTTGCCTCGAGAAGATGAGCGAGCCGGCTATCCATTCTTTCAACCGGAAAATCTGTGGTAATGGTGGAGGAGACGGATTTGATGTCATCTTTAATCTGTTTGACCCACTGCTCCAAGCCTTGTCTGTGGCCATCTTGTTCCCTTTCCAGCCTTATCTTCCTGAACTTATCTTGTGTTGTTAAGATGCTTACATTATGGCCGTCATGCACAATGACAGGTGCAGTGCTTCGCCGCTCGCTCTCTTTCCTCCCTGCGCTCCATTTTCTTGACCGCTCGCGCCTCGCTCTTGACCGTTCGCTGGCTGGGCGTCTCCCATGAACAATCCGAAATGTGTGCTCGAGACACCGCTGTGTAACGCCAACGCCGAGCCGAGAGCGCTGTTTTGTTCGCTTCATAGTATTTTTTAACCGTGCACGCTAGCAACTAGAGCTGGAAACGCATAATGCAGCGTTTCTCGCGACCGACAAACACACATGCGGCGAACGTTACTATTGGCTGCACGTTGTAAGAAAAAAAAACATTAATCTCCTAACGCTGGGTTCTCACGTGCGAAAGGCCGTTATGGACGTCACGCAAGCATTCTCATGGAGAGACGCTAGGTGATGGAGTGGCTTGCGGGCGCGTCTGCATCGGCTCCGCTAACCGACGTTGTTCAAATCCTTCAATGCTCGATAATTTCTTTGACAGTCCAATCATGGCGATGTTGAACAGCATTGGTGAAATCACTGCCCCTTGTGGCGTGCCCCTTGCTTCTAGTTCGATTGGTGCAGTCTCGATATCTGCAATCTTCATCACGGCTTTCCGATCTGTAAGAAAGGACCATACGTAGTCATAGAAGGATTTCCCTAGACCAAGCTTGGAAATTGCTTCGAGTATGAATGAGTGGTGGATGTTGTCAAACGCTTTTTCTAGATCTAGGCACAGAATGGCTCTCACGTCTCTGGTTTCATGTCCGATGTGCTTTCCCTCCGAGATTTCTACTGGAGCAACTGCGGGAAGTTTCAAGGAACACCTGGATACCCCATTAATCAATGTAGGTCCTCTGGAACCTCTTCTGTGGGTCCTTTCGACACCGAAAGTTAGGCCTATTTGTGCTTATACACGGCATCGGGCGCCGCAGCGCGGAAAGGCGGAACGCGCGGTCGCTTGTTCGGCCGACCCCCGAGAAGGCCATGCCTCATAAGACTATGATAGGAGAACAAATCTCTAAAGGGAAAGCCGAAACCAACGGCTGGATTACCGCTCACGTAAAGCAGATTACGGATAAAATCCGCTTCAAACACGAGACGCGCTCGGCTAGGCAAACTGGAGCCCACGTTGGCCCCGCTAAAGCCAGCCAGCTGAGAAAGGTTGCCGCAGCCTCCAGGCTACCGTGCCTGCCCACGTCCCACTTTCGAGTGGTCGTCCACCAGGGGGGGGGGAAGGGCTGGACGTGTGAACATGCAGTCAGTTAAAGGTCATGCAAGCCATTTTAATGGCTGCCAGGCTGCCCCCAGCGGCAGCCGAGGAGGATATCGTGAGTGCGAACGCCATGCAGAATATCTTCCTTATAAGCACACCCTCCGATTCAAATGCCAATGCATACTGCAAAGTTCAGGAAATATTCTTGGCAGATAAAAAGCACTCCATCTCGGCTTACGTTACACCTCCGGGAAATACCTGTAGAGGTGTGGTCTTAGGCATTGACGCCGATTTGGCCGAAGCTGCGCTGCAAAGTCTTTTTGTCACACCCGGAAACCCGATGATGCTCGGAGTCAGGCGCATAAAAGAGACACCTACCGTGATTGTACTGTTAAAAGTCATGAAAGTACCCAACTATGTTAACTGGGGCCCCAACATGCTACGCTGCATCCTGTACAAGAGGCAAATCGACACTTGCCGTAACTGCGGCCGAATCGGCCACAGGCACGACGTCTGCCCTAGACCGACTGAAAAAGTGTGTGAAAAGTGCGGGAATTCGATAATCACAAACGGACACGAATGTGTGCAACCGAAGTGCACGCTATGCGGAGACACTCATCTCACCAGTGACCGTACCTGCAAAAACAGGTACGTTCCCTACGTTGTAAGAAGACGACGTAGAAAAGGAAGGAAAGGTGGTCACAAGATGAAGAACGTTACGAGCAACGCCGGGGACCGAGAAATCGTCGCTCCTACCAAGACACCAGCTGCGGCTGCTCCCAGGAACACCGCCAGAGAGAGAGAGAGAGAATAAACTTTATTGAAGAATTAAAATTACGTGACTAATCCCGGGTGGAGCCCTCTTGTAGAGCCCCACTGGCCACAGCGGCTCGCCGGGCCTGGTCTAGGGTCACCAGTTGGCTCCCCAGTGCCAGCTCGGAAAGCCGTGCCTCCCAAGACCACGTTGTGAGTGTTTGTAGTGAGCGCACCAACCTAGATACTGCATTGGCTGGCCGCTCGGTACATTGGTAGGTTATGTGTGTAAGTGTGGCTGTGTGGTTACTACACCATGGGCATAGCCCTGTTGTGTATATCTGTGGAAAAATTGCGTGTAGTTTTGATATGTGGGGGTATGTGTTCGTTTGGAGGCGGCGCCAATCCCGGGCTTGTTGGCTGCTTAAGTTCGGATGTGGAGGGGCGTACGTGCGTCTTGTAAGGCGTTGGTTTTCCAATATCTGCCTGCTTGTTACACTTTGCTCTTCATGATGCCCTGTGAGGTGTCCTGAGGAGAGTCCTGCGTCTCGGCCAGTAAGTCCGCGAGCTACGCAGTTTGCCTCCTCGTTCCCCCCCAGGCCGTCATGCCCTGGGCACCAAGTGACGCCATGTGCCTCCATCAACATGGACCCCAAAATATCAGTGACGCACCTTGGAAGTGTGCCTCTAAGGTATAAGCGACATGCAGCTTGTGAGTCTGTCAAAATATACGCTGAGCGCCCCCTTCTTTCGGCTTCTCTGATTGCCAAGGCTATGGCTGCTGCCTCTGCGGTGGCACTTGATCTGGTGCGTAGGGACGCGCAGGCCACGACTTTGCTTTGGTTAGTCACTGCCAATGCATATGCTTGTTTTCTGGAGCCTTGTGGTGGCGCGGGATAAAGACTGACGTCGGTAAAGTAAGCGTCTGGATCGCTACTTCTCTGCAGGAGTTTTCGTGCTCGCGCTTGACGGCGCTTTTTGTTGTAGAGCGGGTGCATGTTTTTTGGAACTGGTTCCACGATTATTTGATCACGTATTTGCTTGGGTACAATGACTGTCTCATCGCCACAGTATTGAGGGGTGAGAGGGTATCCCAGCCTCTGTAGGAGTGTTCTTCCCTGGAGCGTATTGGTGAGTCGTTCTCGCTGTGCGATTAGCGTGGCGGCGGCCAATTCTTCATACGTATTATGCATGCCGAGTCCCATGAGTTTTTCTGTGCTTGTGCTGTTCGGAAGTCGCAATGTTGCTTTGTACGCAATTCTGATGAGTCTGTCAATCTGCTCTATTTCGGGCTTGCGTGTTGATTGAAAGGGAAGAGCGAACGTGACTCGGCTGAGAACGAAGGCCTGTACAAGGCGTATCGTGTCGGCCTCTGTCATCCCATCATTACTTCGCGCAATTCTAGCTATAAGGGATGCAATACTCTTTACGGTGTGTTTGAGTTTGCCTATTGCAGTCTTTACGCTGTTGTTTTCTTGCACGTGCATGCCTAATATTCGAGCTACTGGGGTCCTGTTGATGATCTGTCCGGCAATTTCTAGCTGCAGCGCGGGTGCACGGTTGGACCGAGTGCGTGGGGGTCTTATTTGCAAATATTCCGATTTGCTAGATGCGCACGACATGCCTGCAACAGTGAGGTAGCCTTGAATCATGTCTATAGCGGTTTGCAGTACATCTTGTCGTTCTCCATAGGAGCCCTTTGTTGCCCATAGCGTAATATCGTCCGCGTAAAAGGCACAGCCCAGGTTTGGTACAGTCTCCAGCTGGAGGACTAGTTTCCGGAGGCCGATATTGAATAAAAATGGAGACAAGATGGAGCCCTGAGGTGTGCCTTTCAGTGGGAGGTCGTATGGTGATGATTTGGTACCAGCTATGCCAATCTGCGCCTTGCGATTTCCAAGAAAATCAGAGGCATAGATGAATATGCGTTGTCCGCATCCTATGGCTGCAAGACCGTCTAGTATGGTAGAGTGCGCAATATTATCAAATGCTTTTTCGATGTCGAGTGCAACGAGTAGATTGTTGAGACTACCTGGCGCTGGGTTAAGCACTTCCTCTTTAAGCAGTAAGAAGATATCCTGGGTAGACACTCCTCGCCTAAATCCGTACATAGATGTTGGTAGAAGCCCCCGTTCTTCTGTGTATTGCTCAAGGCGAGTGAGTATAACTTTTTCGAAGAGCTTGCCAATGCATGACGTTAAAGAAATTGGTCGTAGCTGATCAAGGCTTCGCCGTTTGCCTGGTTTAGGTATGAGTACAACCTGTGCCAGTGTCCATTCTGCAGGTATCTTTCCACTCGGTGTCCAGACTTCCTGATTAAAGTGGTCTGTGATGGCTTGTAATGCTTCATCGCTGAGGTTCCGTACCATGGCATTTGTAATGCCATCCGATCCGGGCGCTGTAATTCTTTTGAAGCTTTGAGCCGCTGCATAAACCTCAGCAAAGGTTATGGGGGCGTCGAGCTCAGTGTTGGGTTCTCCATTGTATTCTTGACTGGGTGTTGGGCTAACGTTTCGCTTGCGTTCTCCTGTGTAGCGTTGTTTCAGCTCTTCTATTAACTGATCCGGATCACCTTGAAATTCCCCAGCTAGCCGTTGAAGGGTAGCGTTTGTTTCGGTTCTTGTTGCAGAGGGATCCAAAAGACTCCGTAGGATGTACCACGTCTTTTTCGTGCTTAATGTGCCTTTTAAGGAATCGCAGAAGGTGCGCCAGTTGTGGTTGTAAAGTTCCTTTGAGTATGCGTTTACTTCCTCCGTGATTTTCGCTATACGGAGTCTGAGTTTCTTATTTAGCTTTTGTCGGCGCCACCGTTTCGTGAGGCCTCGACGAGCTTCCCAAAGATGTGTCAAGTGGGTGTCAATGGCAGGTGCGTCGGTAGTTGTTTGATATATCTTGGTGTTCTTGTCATAGAGACCCTTAATGTACGGTGTCCATTGGGCTATAGTTGTTGGCTTGGGCCCGTCTACTTCCTGTTGCTCTCTATATTTAGTCCAGTTAGTCAGTCTGGCTTTTCCGAGCGGGCGTCGCAGTCGAGCTGTTTCATATGTTATTTGCACAATATTGTGATCGCTACCCAGATTGTCGTCCAGCACACTCCAGCGCATTGTCGCGGCATTGTTGGTTACGGTAAGGTCGGGAGTGGTGTCCCTGTTGACACTGTTTCCTATACGAGTCGGTATGCCCGGTGTCGTGAGGAGTGTGTAGTCGTAGCGCTGTATCGCTTCTAAAAGTCGCGTACCTTTGGGTCTGTCTGCGCTATAACCCCATGTGGTGTGCCAAGCGTTGAAGTCCCCAGTGATGATCAAGCGGTCGCGTGGTTGAAGCTTGTTGTTCAAATAGTGGAAGATATTTTTTTTTTTTTTTTTTTTTTTATTTGAAACAAATCCCGCAGCGCCACTTAGGCATTATTGCGGGGGGCACAGAGCCTCATAAAATGAATCCGCAGTCTTGCGGCCAACTACATCGGCTGGTAACGTGTTCCATTCAACAATGGATTGCGGAAAAAAAGAATGCTTAAAAAGATCCGTTCTGGGGTTGTATGGCCGTACTTTAAATTTGTGATCATGACGGGAGGATTGATAATACGCTTTTTTTAAATAATCTGAAGCATTAATGCCCGTTTTATTGTTATATATCGAATAAAATAGTTTTAATCTTAGATTACGTCTTCGATCTTGTAAGTATTGCCAATTAAGTTCTCTTTTCATACAACGGGAGCTTTCAGTTCGGCCATATTTTCCCAGAACAAATCTTGCTGCCATCGACTGAATGCGCTCGACGAATATTGCTGAATTCTGCTTTTCTGTCTTGTGGGGGACTGTATATGTTACATATAACCTGCCTCGGGCGTCCTTTCTTCGCTGGCCAGAGCGTTACGATAAGGTGTTGCGTCTCTTCGTTCGGTGCCGTTATGCATGTAGCTACCAATTCTTTCCGGACGAGTGTCGCAATTTTAGGTGTATTTGGATCCATGTACAGTTTGTAGCCAGAAACTGTTTTAGGCCTGGCTCCCACCTCTTGCAAGCAGATTACGTCAGGAGGAACCAGCGCCGCCTTTATGTATAGAGTGAGTGTAGCGTGCTTGTTGTGCAGGGAACGACAGTTCCAAGACCATATAGTGAGATTCTCGTTTGCTATGCGTCGGTTAATTGCCATGATGCGAGGAGGTGGGTGTGCTTTCAGCGTCCGAGGTAAGCATGCTTTTGGCGTCGGACTCCTGGGACCGCGGTTGGCTCTGCTTACGTCGACGCTTCGTTTCTTTGTCGAGGCTTTCATGAACGTATCGCTTCAGGTCTTGAAATTCAACAAAGAACTGTTTCATTTGGGCTTCTGTTTGCTGCAGTATGTGCTGTTGCATTAGCTGCAGTTGTTGTTGTAAAGTGAGGTTTGTCGCTGTTTGTTCTGTTCCTATATTGGCTACAGGATCTCGTGGTGGTGTCGATTGCGGTTGGATGTGCCCATTGTCCCGTAGCTTTTCGCTTGGGTGGCTAGTTAGATTTTGAGAGGCCTGGACTGTAGTTTTCGGGGTGGCTCCCATTAATTGGGCCAGCTGTTTTTCGAGCCACATTATTTTGTTCTCGTATTTGTCAAGGCGTTGCTTAAGCTGTTTGTTTTCAGCGATTACTGCTTGATAGTGTACGTTTTGTGTGATGGGGGGAGTACATGCAGATTTGGGAGCCACGGCTTCCGCCCAGCTTACCGGAAGTGATGATGCCTGTTGGGTGCATCCTTGATCCCCGCCGTTGCCTTTGGCTCCCCCTCCTGGAGGACCGCGGTGGAGGTTCTGCTGAGTCGGTGCTGGCGCGCTCTTCTTGGATGGCGAGTGCGGCTTTCTGCCCGGGGACCGTGAATGCGACCGGGAACTGTGCTTGTCATCGGCTGACTTGTAGGCGTTTTCTTCCTCTTCGGAGGAGAACCAGCGGAGATTCTTGGTCCTCGGTGGGTCGTTGCTAGTGCCCTGTTGAAGCTTATCACTGTAGCCGGCTTGTACTTGCGGCTGTTTAGGCTTCGGCGGCTTAAGTCTTTTTTTTCAAGTTGGATCTCCTCTGGGGTGAGCTTCCCCGCACGAGGCGCAACTAATAGAACACGGATGTCCATCCGTTGGATTAGTCAGTCCACACAGCTGGCAAATGGGGCGATCCGGATGCGGGCAAACGTCCGCGCGGTGTCCTTTTTCTCGGCAGACCTTGCAGACTTGAATCGTAGGTCGGAAGGGGTAGCAGCGGAGTTCACCCCCGTAATAGTAGACGGTACGAGGTAGCGTTGGACCGAAAAATGTAATGGCTGCGCTTTTCGTTGTGCCTATCATTCTGGCAGTGATGATCTCCACACCGTGCGTTCTGACACGTAGGTGCGCCATGAGAGTTTCGGTTGAGGTGTTCATCGGTACGCCGTGAATCACCCCTCTCAGAGTATCGTCTCCATTTGCGGCGTAGGCACGGACAGCGTGAGCCCTGCCGTTAAGCACAAGGGCGCGTATCAGACGCACTTTGTCCGCCACTTCCTCATATTTGGTCGACAGAATCGCTATGTTTGACCCTGGGTTGATTCTAAGGATGAAATGGTCATCTCTGATGCCAGCTTGGCATGCCTCGATGATTGCTTGCGCAAGCGTAGGAGTCAGAATGTTTCTCAGCGGGAGGCCCTGGTTTGGACGAATGACGATCTTGTAATCGTCCTTCGGCAGCGGCGGTAGCTTTGGCAATTTCTTGAATGTTGGCGTGCCTGTCTTAACTTGGTCCTGGAGCCCTGCGCTGCCGCGCCTCCGCTCCAGTGCCTCTTGCTTGCGTTTTTTGGTGGATTTCGCTGCCTGCCAGCTAGCGTCCTCTTCTGCATGCGATTGAGCGCCGATAGCGTCTCGGCTCACCGTATCGTGGTTACCCTGGAGTTGATCCACTTGGTCGTCTGCTGTACCATCCTGGTCTAGGAGGTGGTATTGTTGGTCGGTCGCCGCGTTGAGAGCCATAGCTGGATGAAGCTCCGACGCGGGCGTCCCCAGCGTCGGTGCAGCTGCCGGCGGCTCCCCAGGTCAGCGTTTGGTGAGCGTCCTAGGGGTGACGAGCTTTCTGAAGTCCTTTGGCACCTCCAAGTGGCAAGAAATCCTCTTGAGTGGTGCCCAGGCGTTCCTCGGAACTTCTTGAAGCTGATAGTAACGTTTTCGAGTGGTTGCAGACGGAAAACACCACTAAAAATCATGAGAATCCAGAGCGCGAAGCGAGCGCGTCTGCACTACTTCGAGCCCCCTGGCGGTCTCAACACCACCACGAAACGCTCTCGGAGTTCCCGTGATGACTTCAACTCACAACCTACTTAGGCGGAGAAGGTAGGCGGAACAGGTGAGGCCCATGCCCCCGCGCAACCAGGCAACTGCCACAGCAAACGCGAGACAAAATACAATCACTAGAGCGCCACAATGCGTCTCTTCGACAGGAATTATCTGATATTAAGTCAATCTTGTAAGGAATGCTGCAGCGAGAGTGCATGTCTAGCGATCAAGCTACCGCAGCCACAGCGTCCGTCAACAAAGGCGCGAAACGCAGGGCAGGCCCTGAGCTCATGGACGGGGAGACGCTTAACGTCTCAGGCATCCAAATACTGCTTTAAAAGCTAAGAATGGACATTATTGCTGAAATTACCCCTATCATGCTCCAACTGAGCGAGTACACTGCGAGGATTCTAATTTTAGAATCATACAGGCAGCACGCACTGCTTGGTACACCCACTTCGAGCCAGTAAAATGGCTAACGCAAGCAATCTAGTGATCTGGCAATGGAATTACGTCCGCTTCCCCAAAAGAAAAGCAGTACTGCAACACTTACTTAGCTCTGCTACAGAAAGGCCATCAGTAATCCTCCTCCAGGAAACGCTCACCAATGTCATCACTCTTCGCCACTTTTGTGCTGAAGCGTATTTCAAGGAGGAAAGAGGGGTGTAGTGACACTCGTCTCAAAGCATCTCGCCTATTTACGTCATGACGTAGGGCCGGACTTGAAAATTGAACACATCATGATCGAGCTCTACCCGAACACTAAACTTGAGCAATGCGTTTTCATTTTAAACGTTTACAGCTCACCATCCGACAGAAAAGTGACGTTTCATGCTATTTTCCACAAAGTGTGTAAAACTGCAGGTGATCGAACGCTCATCATAGCAGGGGACTTTAACGCACATCATCAAGATTGAGGCTATATCAAGAATACCGCAAAGGGCAAAGCCCTCGCGGCACAGATCATAGCTTATGGTCTCACATTGGTCACCGATCCACGATACCCGCCTCACACCAGAATAGGCAATTTGGTTAGCAGGGACACACCAGATTTGGCCATGGTTAGGAATGCAGAAAAACCCGTATGGACAAACTTACAAGAGAATCTTAGTAGTGATCACTACAATACTAGCCTCGCGATAGAAATCTCGTCACCACCGCTCATAAAAATTTCACGTCACAAACTGACACCTTTTTTGAGATATCAGAAAGCAAGACGAGAATAAATACAACTCGTTAAATGAAATAATCACTCGCCTCAAAGAAGACGTTGCTACTTCCACAAAGGAAGTGGAGACAGAAAGAGATAGAGCACATGGACAGTCGGTTAGCCCACCTTCTGAAAGCTAAAAACGCGCTGCAGGCTAAGTGGAAAACGCAGAAACTAAAGCAACGCCTACGCAAACAATTGCTCATTCTAATAGGCAGATAGATGAGCATAGTGAAACGCTAGCCCGACTGCAATGGGACGAAGTATCCAATGCCGTCGACGGGAAAATGAGGAGTGGTGCGAAGTGGAACCTCCTCAAACATCTACTGGGAGATAAACAATCCAAAGCCAATCAGCAGCTTACAATTGACAGACTTATCCAAAACCTAAAGAAATCCGGTCTGACAGAGACACAAATTATCGATGAGCTCGCCTTCAGATATCTTTGCACAGAACCCGCCTCACACAATGAATACCATCCTGCTTTGCCAGAGAACGGAACGGACCCTCTTGGTTGCCCGTTCACGTGCGCAGAGGTACGAGATGTTCTATATGAGCTCAACTGCAGATCAGCTCCGGGTCCCGATGGGATCAGTAACAAACTCTTAAAGAATTTACCTGAAGAGGATATCGAGCTTCTAACGAATAAAATCAATGAGGTGTGGGAGATCAGCGAGGTTCCAATAGAGTGGCGCGACGCGACCGTCATCCTCATTCCAAAGCCGGGGAGGCCCCTAGAGCTTGGCTCGCTCCGGCCGATATCTCTCACTTCATGTGTGGGGAAGGTGGCAGAGCACGTTATTCTCAAGTGGGCCACTAAGTTTGCCGAGGAAACGAATCTCTTTCTATTTATTCTAATTGGATTCAGGCTGTCCTAGTCAACGCAAAATGTAATGTTGCTCTTAAAACACAAGATCGATTGCAGGGTCTCCAGAGACACCAGAGCTGTTCTGGCACTTGAGCTGGAAAAGGCCTTCTACAAGGTCAAACACTCTCACATACTTTATTCGATTAAAGAAGCGGGTCTAGGAGAACATTTTTACAACTGCATCAGCTCATTTCTTCAGGATAGAAATGCTACCATTCGCCTAGGATCTCTCGCCTCGAAGACGTTTGATCTTGGACCCAGAGGCACTCCACAAGGGGCAGTGCTATCCCCATTTCTATTTAACTTATCGCTGAGAGCACTTTTCCACAGTCTGACCGAGGTTGAAAGTCTCGGTCACGCGTTCTACGCCGTCGACATCACCGTCTAGTGCGAGGGAGGCAGGGATGGGCAAATTGAAGAGCGATTACAAACAGCGATCAGGGTTGTTGAAGATTTTCTTCACAAGGCAGGACTCTGCTTGTCGGCTAATAAATCAGAACTGCTCGTTTACCAGACAACAATCGGTGCAAAGAAAAGAAGTTTCCCCGATATCTTGATCACCACAACGAAAGGCTCTATTATTCCGATCGCAAAGAAAGTTAGAACCCTCAGTATGTTCGTGGAGTAACGCCTACACGTAAGAGCGCATCACAGCTAAAGCCAATTCCATTAAAAAATCAATCACAAGGGTGGCCAACAAACGAGGGGCTTATCCGAGGAGAACCTTCGTAGACTCTTTCACGCAAAAAAATTGCTCAACTTAATAGGCAGATAGATGAGCAAAGTGAAACGCTAGCTCGACTGCAATGGGACGAAGTATGCAATGCCGTCGACGGGCAAATGAGGAGTGGTGCGAAGTGGAACCTCCTCAAACATCCACTGGGAGATAAACAATCCAAAGCCAATCAGCAGCTTACAATTGACAGACTTATCTACAACCTAAATGTCGCCTTCGTCGCCTTGTCGACGAAGGCGACAAGGCGACGAAGCGCAATACATTGTCGACATGCATTGTCGGCGCAATACATTGTCGGCGCAATACTTCGTCGACAATGTCACCTTCGTCGACGCAGCGCAATACTCAGCATTGAATCACTTTGTTTCAGCCGCTACGTCGTTACAAGGAGAGCTGCTGACATCAATTACGCTCAAAAATTCGGATGCCGGCAAAATTGAACTGGTGGCAAAGGCCATTGCTATGGCCACTACGAACCGTTCTACTAATTACACGGACTCGCGAGCCGCCACTGGAGTATTCATGAAAGGCTCGGTGTGCAAAGAAGCCACTCGCGTTCTCTCTGCTGCATAATGGACAGGCAGAAAGCATATATTATGGTTCCCTGGTCATGTGGGCAGTGATGCTCAAGAAACGAGCCCAAACGCCAACGAACTTGCACACTTCCAGGCGCGAGGTCTCACACACCGCGCCGGAAGCCTGTGGGCAATCGAAGGCTGAGGGAGGGCAGTGGCAAAGGGAGCCTCTTCTCACTTTCAACGAGGTCTGTAAGCACTATCAGCTGGGGCGTCGGAAGCTTCCGCTTCCACACCCACACCTAAACAGACCACAGGTAATCACCCTGCGAATGTTACAAACAAACCCGTATCCAGGTCCGTTTATTTGGTCAAAACTTGTAGGCGCAATATACCCACGCTGTCCGCGCTGTGGTCATTCGAGGCGCACCCTCTAGCACATGCTGTGGCAGTGTCACGACCTGCACGGGGGCTGAGGGTCTCCCTCCACTGAGGAAGACTGGCTCCAGCTTATCACCAGCTCCGCAAAGGACCAGCAGCTAAGGGCTGTCCAGAGAGCCCGCGAAGTCGCCGAGAGCTTCAACCTCCCGGTGCCATCGTGGGTGGGGCCCCCAGACGGTACCCCCTGACGGGGGCGTTCTCGTCTTGTCAGGACCAAATAATGTTCCTTGACTGATTGACTGACTGAAGCATTCGCATTTCCTCACGATTCACTTCGGGGAGAGGGGAAGATGCATTTTTTTCAACCACGCCCGCTAGCTATTTGAGGTGAGAACCTATACCGCACTTATCGCGACAGAAAAACGCCCAGAGCGGCGAGAGCAAGGAGCCCCCACCTCCTTGATTTGAGCGTGACTTGCCGCCGCCTCAATGCAGTGGATTTGATGCACTAGTTTTGATTCAGCCAATAGCAGCATGGTGTTATAAAAAAATCCTTCTAAGGCGAGGTTTTCACGTGCGAAACACTGTTATGGATTTGCACTTTCTCACGATTCGCTTCGGGAAGATGGAGACATGCTTTCTTCTCGTTTTATTCTTCCCCGACTATCAGTATAGAGAAAGAAATAAAGGTTAAAAGCGGACACCCTCACAAGCTCCGGTGGCCTAATCAACTCTAGCGCACTTGGTTGTTGGTGAGAGCAAGTGACCTGTGCTTCCTGTTTGGCTTTCACTGGCGTGAATTTTGAATTACTGGGCGCAACTTATATTTGGCTATGGTGGAAGTTAATGATCTCCGACCACTTTTCTCAGCCCAAATGGCAAGGCTATTGTTTGCCGTCTTGATTTAGCGATTTGATATTTTGTCCAGCCCAGAATTGCTCGTGCGGATTGATGTCACGACGAAACTTTTATTTCGACTGAGTTTATTAGAAAGAGATGCAAGTAAAACACGTCCTTGGCAGCTGGACGCCACCGGCGTCACAAATGTTTCCGTGGCGCATTTCCGTTGCCTCCTTCTGCGACGGACGACATTAAAGCACTTGGAAGCATTCCTTGCCATCCTCGTCCGCTGTGAGATGCGGCCCTTCGCAGAGGGCACACTTGAGCGAGCACTCGTAGTCCTCTGCAGGAGACGCTGTGCCGCATCCCCTGCAAATAGTGCTCTTCGGGGCCAGGAACACATGGGCACGGATACCAAACTGCCACAGACGTAGGAAATGTCCGCCTGGCGTCTGTCGTACAGCAAATCACGCTGGCGCTGCTCATGACATAATTCGGCACTTTGAGTCCATCTAACACAATGATTGTAGTAATGTCCTTGATGCGTTTTACTTCGAGGTCTTTAGCGTTCCTCGACTGGACGATCATTTCGCGCAACTTGTTGTGGCCAAAGTAAAGGTCGACGCCCCGCATTATCTCCCTGCATGTGTTATCCAGCGCCGCGAGGTACAAGTTGACTTCGTACTGGGTGGACCCTACGAGTAAAGCTTCTACTCTCGCGTAAGCACGGGCATTCTTCTCCGTCGGTGTACCAACGACTAAGATGTTTTAAACTACGTTGGCGCAAAGGATGTTCTCTTCCGTCTCAGCCGGAGCAAAGTAAGCAGCAATGGTAGGTGGGGAAGCCTAGAGGCCGCGGCGAGGCGTGTCTTGACCACTCCGGCGGCGGGGTGGCGGGACCCGCCCCGTCCACTGGTTTGTTGTGTCGGACTTGCCCCGACGCTGTCTCCGAGCTGGTTTGCGCACTGCGGTGGCGTTCGAAAACTAGGCCTCGACGCGCGAAACAACCATGTTTCAGTGTTGGAGTGTAAAGTACTGGAAAATGGTGGAAATACCACCCACCAGCAGAAAGTCGGTATCGCCGTGGCACTCTGAAGAACTGCGTTCAATGATGGAAAAACTTCGGTGAAGATGAGACGCGTTTCTGTTGGAAAAAATTTACAGGAGCGGGGGCCGATGTTCGCGCGTCCACACTATCGTAGCCTCCTATATTTCCCTTGCCTGCCGGTTGAGTGCCAAACGGCCATCATCTATTGCGATGGTACCTAGGTAGGGGTAAGGGTCTTTGTACTTGGCCTTCGAAACCGGCAATTTTGGCGTTTGCTAATTTCAGAGGGTATGCTTTCTATTGAAGGGGTTGCCTGCTGAATGAGCGCAAAACGTCTGTCATCTATAACGGTGGTACTTCCGTAGGGTTATTTCTAATTCCGTTTACGCATTTTTAAAACTTTTTCACGTTATTTTTGTTGCATATAAGCTCCATAAACGCAAAAACTTAATTTAAGACACCCCTACTAAATTGGCGTCACCACCATAATTCCGACGATGGCCACTTCCCAAGTGACCGCCGATAATCCGGCAGGCAAGGGAAATCTAAGAGGCTATGGCACTATAGTCGGTGACAACCTAAGAATAAATATAGGCTCCACCCACGAGGCCTTACTGCCCTTATTTTCCATGCCTGCACGCTACAAAGGAAGTATTTCTCAAACAGTGGCCATAATTTTTACGCATGCAATCTTTACCATACAATACTTGATTGGTGTTTAAATACAGAATCCGAAGCTCCATAAATACACGTGAGAAGACGTGGACTTTCACGTCAGCTTAGCAATATACCTGTTTAAACCGCATTCCTTACTACGCTCATCTCGGAGTCCACGAAGAAGCAATGCGCATTTCTTTAAGGCGATGTTTCTGCACGGTACCTAATGTTGTACTAAACAAACAGTGCCACATTTAACGTTATGTTTAAAATTAGAAAATTGTTCTTTCGCGATTTCACAAACTGAAACAGGGGCAATAATCACGTTTAATTAGATTTTTTGCAATTTTTTACGAGACTTTTGCTGACAGGTTTCTTCGCCGTCTTCTGTAACTATGGCAACTATGACTCAGAGCAAAAAATGAAGAAGCGATCTGAGATTGACTCGAATTTTCATTCCTGTGCTGCCTTCAATACCGAGCGTGCGTTTCGCGTCACCGCGCTTCTCATCGTGTTTGAGGTAAACGCCAATGTTTCCTCAATGTGTTGTTTCATTGAAATAAAAGCGCGTAGCGCACATTTTGCTTACCAGTCGGGATAATTGGATACGTTGTCGTTAAGTCAATGACCAAGGCGATGTGTACGCGGCTGAAGTGGTGGCGGCTGAAAGCTGTAGGTGAAGGATTTTTTTTTCTTCGACAACTTGCACTCCAAGGTGTTGTCATCACCCTGCCAGACATTGAATATACACTTTTTCAAAGCAGGGTCCAGTTTTGCCGCAAAAGGAGCCACCACCTTCAATGAATTTGTCTGAGCGAAGGTGTGTCTGTGCAGGCAAGGGGGTTTTCTCTCTCCGGGCAATGCGAGTGAATATCGTGCCAGATTTTGCTTTCACAGGGGAGTGCAATGCATCCATATTTTCTTTCAACGGACTCTAATTGAATATAAACAAGTTATCTCTATGCGTAATACCTGCATGCAATACAGGCAAAATGAAAAAAATAAAGCGACACTTCCTAGTATACTATTGTTAAGAATGATACAATGTCTTAGAAAAACGAAATCTTGCTCTCTTTTTTTTTTCGCTCAACAGCAGTTTTAGTGGTGGCGCTTTACTGACGATGACGATCAATTTAACTGATCGTGATTGATCGTGATTGTGGCCTCGATAACGATCGACGCAGCAATATTACAAAGCTCGCGTCAATTCTCGGTTCTAAGAACCTCGCACGGTGTTTTTCATGCAAGGCGTTTGTACTTCGAGCGTGAGAAAAGCACTTACACAACGGTCACTTCAATCTGGCACGTAATTATGAGCCGAAAGCAAGAGATTCCATTCAAATAACGCTGCTGTGCCACTTGGCACACTTCAAAATAATTACCCACACGCAAGATAGCTACATTTGGTTTTTAATGCATACACCAATGCAGATTCTCCCCACATGGTTTCTTTACTTTCATACTGTGCGACGCTGGCAGTACCTCTCAGTTGCTTTCTTCTCACACCTCACCAGAACTGACAGCACTCATTCATGTGTACAACACAGCACATATCGCAAAGTATCACAAACATTCCCACGTTGCGACACCCAAGTAACACACTCACACACGTACATGCGGTAGCGCTCATGCCACACCTTTTGCGGGTGGTAAATCACAGACGCGCACATTTCACAGAACACACACGCGCACACTCAGTCTTCACCTTCACCTCACTGCACACGAATGCCCACGATGACAATCGTCGAGAGCAGTCATCCTAGCGACGCAGAGAATAGACGCTGTGTTGCTGCTTCACGTTGCCGAACTGACGGAACGCGGTGAAGCTCTGCCGCTTCGGTGCACTTCGAACGCTACCAAATTACAAACGCCAGCATTGAATGACGACCGACGACGATCATGCTGAGGGCGAGTGAATGAAATAGCTTTTTGACAGTACATATTAAATTCGAAGCATTTCTTAGCAAACTTCGCGGACTTTGAGTCTATCTATCTATCTATCTATCTATCTATCTATCTATCTATCTATCTATCTATCTATCTATCTATCTATCTATCTATCTATCTATCTATCTATCTATCTATCTATCTATCTATCTATCTATCTATCTATCTATCTATCTATCTATCTATCTATCTATCTATCTAGCCGCCTAAGACTTTTAGCTCTCCTGGCTGTTTAGATAATGGTATCGATACCAAACTCGGTATAGCATTACACTATTGTATGAAGAACATGATTGACTAGTCATAACATGTAAATCACGGCATGTATGTCATGAATGTCGTGATCTTAAATTCATGGTCCTGCATTTCTTGAGGTGGTTTCGTTCACATAGCATGTTGCAAAACTGGCATGGTATGACATAATTGCATGGCAAACACAAGCGACGGACCCTAACATGATAATCATGAGATGCCGTGTCATGTAACATGACTACGTGCAACGCTCATGATGCGCTGGTGGCCGTTTCACTAGCTTTACTTTTACTAAATTTGGTATTACGGGAAGTGAATGAATAACAAACGTATGATACTGGTGCAAGCATGATAAACATCAGACGCGTGTCCTGTAACAACATTACTACATGCTACGCTCATGATGCGCTTGGGGCGGTTTCGCTAGCTTCACATATACTAAACTCGGTATTACGTGGCGCGAACGGACTACATATGTAAATGACACACGCAAACATGATGATCATGACATGCGTGTCATGTAACAACATGACTACATGCCACACTCATTATGCGCTCGCGGCTGTTTCGCTAGATTCACATATGCCAAATTTTTTGTATTGCGTGACGCCAATGAATGACGAAGGTATGTGACTGGCGTTAACATGATAATCATGAGATGCGTGTCATGTGAGAACATGACTACATGCTACAGTGAAGGCGCCAATACATTTCGACGTAACGCGGTGCGCATTCTCGCCGGCGTTCATTTCGTCGCGTCAAGCCGGCGTTGCCACGCCAGGCGCCGGTGCTGCCATATACTCGCAGGCGCGCGCCGCGCTGCGTTGCTCTGACGCATGCGCGTTTCAGCACGTCCGGCGTCCCTTCGCCACGAAAAGAAGGAGACGCAGTGTTGTTTGGGCAACGCATCGGCGTGAAGTGCAACATGTCGCATTTCGCGCTGGTTACCGTCAGGCCGCGCTGAAGGACGCTGGTCATGATAGTTGCGCCTGCGTCATACTACAGAGTGTTCGCGTTTTGCTAAAGTAGCGTCGATGTGCCCAGCATGCGCGTGCGTCAACTCAACATTGAGAGTAAATTGGGCCCTTCATAATGCACTCGCGGCCGTTTTGCTAGCTCCACATATACCAACTTTGGTGTTATATGACGTCAATGGATGTCAAAAGTATATGACTGGTGCAAACATGATAATCCTGACGTGCGTGTCATGTAAGAACATGACAACGTAACACGCTCATAGCATGCTCATGGCTGTTTCGCTAGCTCCACATGTATGAAATTTGGTATCACGTGACCTGAATAGATGACGGGAGTAAACGACACATCCGAAAATGATAATCATGACACAGAAGTCATGTGTGGCATAATTTTCATGGCACCTCGTAACGTTCTGCAGACTCCCAAGTGACATATAAACCTTTCTAATTTGTGCCTCACATATTATCGATTCCCACTGTATACGTGGGATCTGCCAATTCTTTACAATGTCATATCTACGACAGAAATACGTCAGCGGAGCCTTGGTGGACCCCGGCATGAATCATTTTTGTGTAAAAGAAACGTAAACAAACAACTAAGGAATACCACGGCTGGCCCTGGTTAAACTAATTTACTCGAGCATTAGCAGCAACAACTTCGGAAAGTATGCCGCTGTGGTTTCCCGCGCTGCAAGAAGCCACTCGGGATCTACGGGCTCTTTCGTGTTGCTGACGCACAGGTCACGTGGCTGGAGTTGGGGACACGAAGCGTGAGCGCCCTCTGGCTCTGGATCGCGACTCGAGAGCGGTGGGCGGAAGAGGAGACAAATCAACACTACGCATGTCCGTTGCTATGACGACGTATGCGCGAGAAGGAAAGTTGTCTGAGCTACCATGTGCACCGCCCGGACAAATCCATTTTCCGGGTTTGCACTGGGAAGGGTTAATGGCACTGTACTCACTGTTTTAACTTTACCTGTATATTTATTAGCATGCTAGGACTTTATGCTTTAACCTTCAACGATCATACAGCGCTAGCAGTGCTTAGGTGTCAATCGGACCTTTCAATTCATGGCTGCCATCATTACGCTGCCTTTATCGCTACCCTATCTTTTCCTCACTTATGCTCTGTAAAGAGCCTCTTTTTAGTCACAACTAAAAGAAATTATTTAGAACATTGAGGTATGGTTACTGCTACTTAATTGCACAGATGCGAATGGAGAGGCAAATCGCACACTCATTGACTCACAGGCTGTCGATTTCCTGTAGCTTAACCTGCAGCTCGTGATGTATGCGACACAGCATGCGATGTAGTGCACAGAGCTCGAATGAGTGATTGTGATCGATTCGTAATCAATTCTCAGTCTTATAGCAATAAGTTTACTACAAACAGATGAAAAGGAACTCAACAAAGAAGTGCATTTAAGGCCATTGAAATGAAGTCTAAACTGGAGTCTCAATTTAGTAAAAACATTTAGCTTAGCACTTGTTATGTCGAAAATGAGCGCCCAGTTTCCCCATTTGTGATATCATATTGATGGAGGTACTTAAAATAGGTTATTAGTATCTGAAATGACAGGTTGTTTTTTTTTCTGGAGTATTGGGTATGGTCAAACTGTCACACCCTAGAGCTTTTCTGCAGAACAAACTTCCCTTAATATATAATTGAGAAGGTAATGCACGTGTGCTTGTTAAATACATTTTCTAATGTAACTTGAGGAGCAGCAAGGTACTTTTGCTTCGGCGTACGATTTGTGTGCGATGCCTACAGGTATCACTCACAAAATTTTAAGATAGAATGGCAGCATAACCACGGAGCGAATGATGGAGAGTGGGGCGAAGCATCCGTCCGTCCATGCGTTCGTCTGTGTGGCCACCCGTGCGTCCATCCGCCCGTCCATGCGTGCGTATGTTCGGGCGTCCGCACGTCCATCTGTGCCTCCGTCCCTGCGTTCGTCCATGCATCCGCTCCTGCTTTCGTCCATGCGTCCATCCGTGCGTCCGTATATGCATCTGTCTGAGTGTCCGTTCGTCCACCTATTCAACACTCCATGTACTATCATCTCGCATCTTTTCATCATATATTCCTCATATGAAAGCACCATTATACAGCGGAAATTCCAAGGACTGAACGAGAGGAGGCACACGCACACTTTCTTACGGCTTGCACTTCGTGTCTACTTCCCACATTTAACCACCTCGAGTTCATGGTATATACCAGTTCTCTGTATTCATGGGACTGCGGCCCAACGCTCGCTAAACCTTTCTAAAGCCAAGGAGGTTACACCCAGCGAGTATAACGTAGCAACCCTTTCTTGTCAGATAGTGCTCAATTTACATTCAAATGGCTGCTAATGGGGAACGAGAGACAGGAGAACTCGGCTTTTAGTTGACGCGCACGCTGCGAATTTTTTATTGTTCAGCAACGCACACGAGAAACGTTCACCGGCACCACCTTGCACGTCTAAACGTAAGACTGGTTACACACTATGACTACGACTACGACTACTAAGGACGAATGAGTGCTGCTTTAAAAAGTTTCCTAAAAAAAGAGCTCTGTAATGTTAAAACTAACGACTTTCCACCTGTACAGGTGGAAAGTCCACGCACCGTTTTTATCTCCGTTGCTCTTGTCTAGCCTCGCCGGGTGTGCGGTATCTTTTTGTCACTGTATAGGCTCCATCTGCTGCAATCCTTTGTTCGATCTGTTCGGCATCAGGCTACGAACACGCAGCTGTACGTTCAGGTTACAGGTAGCTGTAAAAGAGAATCGCGGCCGCCAGAGTACATTGGTCATACTGCAGGAGCCTACGGACACCATGGTGCCTCGGTGGCAGTTAGAATCTTGCACTTACTATACGAAAAGATAAATGCAACTAGAAAGAGTTGTGAACGATTGAAAAACACAGTTTTCATTTACTTGTAGAGTGCTATGAAGCAGCTTGATAGCCGGCGTGCTGACTATATTTCTGGAAGTAGACTTCAGCTTAATTTACTGCAACATTGGCTTGCTACAACTCCCATCGAACATGAAATGTATGGTGAAATTGTGGACGCAGATAAATACCTTAACGTAGTGCGGCACTGCTAATGCAGAGATGTCAAATTGTTTCCCCATCTAGGTAACCTGCTATTACTATACTCATTTCAATGCACTCAGTAGATTCTACTTTCTACATTCTACTCAATGCTCCGTACACTCTGCCCAGTACTCTGGCAATTGACTCAATAATCGGCCTGTATTCTTAAACCTGGCTAATCTGTCACCTTACCTATCATTATTGTGTCTTCAAAGCGCTTTAAGTGCATAAAACCGTAAGCAAATCAAAAGATGTGTTTGTTTGCGAATGTTGCCTTCATTTTATTGCGATAGCAATTATATGAACAGTCTCGGCTGGATTTTGTCACCGGCGTCGGCGTCGCCGTCACTCATGGTACACTTATACGTATTTATATATATGAAAACACAAGAAATCGAGAAAAAAATCCAGGAAAAGACTCCGGCGCACAGAATCGAGCGTGGCACCTCTGAATTGTTAATGTGAGGCGTCAGGCACTGAGCCACGGAGTAGCACCTCTTTGAACGTTGAACAGCAAGCTATTTATGTGTATCATTTACCATCTCGGAAGGAACTATCATGTTTTCAGAATTACCACCAAGATGGCACAATGAGCGCGCGTTGCCACATCGTCACGACACGGTGGCGCGTGCTTTCGTTTCCCACGCGAAATTCGCCCCTTGGAGAGGGGGCAGGGTGGACCTCATGCGCGTGCTTAACTCGCAGTGGGGTAATTGTACGTCTTGGCTGGCCTTGGGATTTCACCAGAACACTTTTGTTGTAGTTACCGGGCGCGCAAAGGTCACTGTGATCGTTGCACAGTCTCCGTTTGTGAAAATGGCGGTCTTTTCAGACACAGAGAAGGAACAACTGAGACGCTTATTCGTGTTCATCTGTAGCAGTGAGTTCGTTTTGTGTGTTATTTGGGCGTAAGCAACGCGGGAATGTTTTGATCTGCTTGCCATTCTGCGCGTGACCTTCCAGTTTGTTGCTATCGCGTTCATTGCTTCGCCTTTGCGGCAAAGCTGTGACTTTTTTTTTTGTTTTGCTTACGAAGCACCTGAAGCAACAGTGAAAGAATAGGTGAACTGAGGGATAAAAAAGAGGTTTGCTCGGTAATACGCAGTGCTTTCTGGTAGGAGCAAAAGAGTACTTGCGAGTACCGTTCTCGCAGGTCTATTGTAGCATGGGAATGAGTTTTGAACATCACTGTTCAATATTCAGTTGCTGCATTCTAGTTGAACATTTTATTGAAAATGTGGAGTGCGCTGTGGTCACTGTCGTTCCCAGAGCCAGCGATGGAGAGTACGAGCGCAGGAAGCAAGTGCACCAATCCGTGCATGGGGGCCGGCAAGGTGTGTCACCCGGATTCCAGGAAAGATGCCAATGGGTGCTTCGTGCAAGACTGTCACTGCTGTACGTATGTGGTTCAGCGAGCGAGCTCCCCTAACATTGGTAGTGAAGCTCTTTTGGTCATGTTTTCGTTCACACGTATTGAGTGCCAGTGAGTTTCAAGACCGTAGTCCTAAGGATCGTGTCACTGAATTGTTGGCTTTTTAATTCAACGCATTTGCAGTTTCAGTAAAGACTCCAGACTTCACTGAAGTAAAAATTGGCAGTTTTAAAATGCTGCGGTAAAGACTATCTAGTGATTATTATTGACAGTCATTGCCTTTACTTGGTTCAATGAAAGCCTCTTTCTGTCCATACGCACGTCAAGTGATATGCAGGGAATATTGTGCAGCAGTAACTGCTAACGCAGTGGTAAGTAGTAGCATGAGTACAAACCCTAAATTACCTTCTTTGTTTGAATGCCCAGTCGTGGCAATGAGAAGTTCCTCCTATACGACGGACAAAAAACTATAATTTAGATGTGGTGGTCCGTTCTTTTTTTTTCGATGCACTCATATAAAAACAAAGCAAAATGTTCTGCCCCGAAACGAAGGCTTCTCCAACATGCATGTAATAGTAGATGCAGGCTGCGCACGACGTCTTGCTTCAAGCAAATCTGGAAGATAAACAAAACTTTTAATGAAAGATAATGTTATAAAAACTATACCAATACTTAGGTTAACGAAATAAACTGTCGTAATAGTTTTTGTAAGAGAAAGTTGTTGGCAGGCGCACGCATTGCTCCAATGAATTTTTTGCATGAGTTTAAGTAAACAAAGACAAAGCAAAGCAAGAGCACCAATTATGAATTTCATGGATTACCGTGAGAAGGAGAAAGTAATGCGTAATTCCAAAAAAAATAAAGGGTACTTCTTTCAGTATCAGTAATGATTACTCAAAAGAAACAGTCGAACTAAGAAAGAAACGATGGGAAAGTTCAGCGCCAGTCCGAGCTAAGGGAGCGAGTGTCTCAATGGTGCATGATAGACTGAAGATAAACGGGCGCGTGTTTGTATGGGATCTTCGAAAAAAATTAACGCCATCTTTTTCAATACTGGAGTGATAAGAATGATAGCAGAATGCAAGCGACGCCAGTATCGAGTGCGCATGACCGACATGAATCCTTTGACTCGGACAGCTCTACTGGTAGTCTAAAAAATCAATCTCAATCATAGCTAAGAATTCTTCTCCAAATTCATCTTAGCATCGTAAATAAAGTTACAGAATCAGAATATCTTTTATTGGCACATAGTCTCCATGTTCTATTACTAACAGAAACATGGCTACGCGATGAAATACGCAATGATTGCATTATTCCTCCAGGGTACAAGTTTTTCAGATGGGGCAGAGATTCACGAGGCGGCGGTGCTGCTATCATTGTTAAAAGTTCCATCCCAACTTGCATGATTGATAGTGATGTTCGCAAAACTGTATGGTGTGAGATTACATTCAACAACAGAGTGCACATTATTGGCTCAGTATACAGACCACCTGTGCGTGAGCCTCAGTTTCTGGATTTGTTAAGTTATTTTTAGTGTGACCATGTTAACGGGAGCACGAGTTTGATAATGGCTGGAGACTTCAACTTGCCACACATTGACTGGCAAAATGTTTTGCCGGGTGAGACTGAAACAATTAGATGCGAAAAACTTTTGCAAATTCAAGTCTGCCATGGCCTGGAACAAATTGTGCTTATACCAACGAGGATTACAGGTTCGTCGAAGTCATTATTAGGCATCGTGTTCTTGTTCCAAAACATAACAGACATGTTTTATTTAACATGGTTTAAATATTTTAGATCGCTTGTCCGACCACAAAATGTTGTCTTTAGCCATTAAAACTTGTGCATGCAGTTTAGAGAAGTCGTTCCTTCCTGTAGAGGTGAAGGACTTTAAAAGGCCGATGACACTTCCATCATAGATTTTTTGAGCACCACTTTAATGATTTCGAGCGAGAATCACATTTCAAATCTGTGGAATAATTGTGGGAGAGATTTAGCCCAACGTCGGAACTTGCGTTGATCGCTTTGTCTCTACTCGTATTAAAAAAAACTTGTAAATGAAATCCCTGGATAACACGAAGCATTATACATACGAAACGGCAAATTAAGAGATTAAGAAAAAATAAAAAGAAGAGCGACGAAAGTTGCAGCTATAAAAATCAAGCTAAAAGAAGCCCCTGTGAATTCCAAAAAAAAGAAACGTTCGTTGGCCAAACGCTTATGAACTTCCTTGAATGTTCGCCATCCAAATTCTAGCGTTACTTCAGTGACAGAAAGGAAAGAATTGAGCAGAATGAACATGAGGGTTGTATCCTGACAAAAGTTGAACACTTAGCCAATACTTTTAATTGCTTCTTTCAATCTGTTTTCACAATAGACCAGGATGATAAGATAGGGGCATCCATCAGCAACAATGCAACAACCGCAATGAAAACTGTTATTATCAACCACGAAGGTGTTTTTCAGTTACTGCTTGTGCTAGATGTGAAGAAAGGAAGTGGTCCGGATAACCTACCAACAGAGTTTTTCAAGAGATACGCATAATGGGTCTCGTTTTATTTAGAAATAATATTTGTGAAATCGGTTGAGACGCGATCACTTCCACAAGACTGGCGCAATGCAGTTGTATTTCCGATTTTCAAAACGGTAACCGTTCGTTAGTAAACAAATACCGGCCCGTATCCTCGAAAAGTAATTTACAGTTAGAGACCTTATCAAAGACTTTCCTAAAATCGACACAAATTACATCAGACTGCAGAAGCGCATCGCTGTTTTAAGTGTGAATACACTTTATAAGCGACCCCAAACCACCCACCACCGTCGGCGGCGTCCGCAGTTTTCTCTCTATCTTTAAAAGAAAGAGGACTTGGCGGGCCGCAGTGCGACGCTCTACCGAATAAGCCACGGACGCGACGCTGATATCGGTGTCAGTAACGCGCCTTATACCCCCTCCCCCTTCACTCGCTCCTCCGCTCTGCTCGCTCGCTGCAGCTGCGCGCGCTCCCCTCTCTCTCGCACGCCCACCTTCTCTCTCAGTCTCCCGTCGAGAGCGGGTCGTAAGGGGGAGTAAAGTTAAAATCCGTTGGCAATCGCCAGTGAGTTAGCGTAAACTCCCCCATGTGATCAAATTGCGATTCCCAGGAACCATTACACCATAAAGGCACCATAATGTGATTAATAAATATAATAGTGCGACTTAATAAATACCCCTCATAGCATCACCACGTGTATTCACACTTAACCATGTTCACCCTCGGGGAAATGCTTGGGAGTTTTTTTATCGTCGGTTTGCTGTAAAGTTCTGGAACATCTAATACCAAAACATATTCTTAGTTTTCTTGATTCTAGCCAGTTACCATGCGCAAGCCAACATGGGTTTCGAAATGGTCTTTTTTACTGTGACACAATTAGCTGAAACGCTCCATAATTTTAATAAAAACAGCGATGCCCTTCTGCAGTCTGATGTAACTTGTGTCGATTTTAGGAAAGCCTTTGATAAGGTCTCTCATCGTAAATTACTTTTCAAGCTTGAAAGATTAGGAATAAGCGAAAAAGTGTTAAAATGGATAGGGGCCTATTTATCCACACGTCAACAGGCTGTAAAAATTGAGAATTACACTTCAAGACCACTGGCCGTGTACTCAGGCGTTCCCCAAGGATCTGTTTTAGGACCAACTTTTTTCTGATGTTTGTCAATGATTTATGTCCAATATTTGAGGCTCATATTAAAATGAAACTTTTTGCAGATGACTGCTTGATTTATTTCCCAGTTACTTGCGAAGGAGACCAAATTATTCTGAACAGGCGCTTACAGGCATTAGATAAGTGGTCCATAATATGGGACATGGAAATAAACTATAGCAAGACGACATTTACGCATATTCTCTTTAGTGGGTGGGGATTTGTCATACATGAATGACATTGGAAGTCACCGTTTAAATAATGCCGCTTGTTTCAAATACCGAGGAGTTAGTATTATGCACACATTGAAATGGCAATCGCATAACGATAACATCTGTTCTAAGGCACACAAAAGCTGTATTTCCAAAAAAAAAAAACTGGAACATGCTACACCAGATGTAAAGCTGACTGCTTACAAAACATTCATACGCCCTGTCTTAGAGTACGCAAGTATTGTGTGGTCGCCTCACCAGAAGGTGTTGTGGATAAAAATGGATAGAATAAAAAAGTTAGCAGTACGTTTCATATGTGGTAGATACCGACGCACGCACTCAGTCACAGCTTTGTTAAAGTCCTGTGAGCTTGAGCCTTTGGAATATCACAGGTGCAAACATCGCCTCAAATTTCTTTTTAAGAATATAAGCGGGCGAACAAAAATAAATAAGGATTTACATCTTCAGCCCCCTGGAAGGCGATGTGATTGTCTTATTAATAGCATAGCGAGTCAACGCTATTTCACACGCACGAAAGCTTTCCGCCACTCCTTTTTCCCAGACACAATAGATATGTAGAATAGTTTACCCAATGCGGTTGTGCAACAAACAACGTCAGTTAATTTTGAAAATGCATTAGACAGTTTTCTTTGTAGTGATTCTATTGTGAGCATTTATTCGTTAATTTTTGCGGGTGTCGTCACTGTTGTTTGTTTCTTATTTTTCTGTTGGTTATTCATCTCGTATTTATATGTGCTTTTGAATGTGTCTTTTTCGTGCGAAAGTTATGTAATTTGTGACACACTACCTGTAATGACCCCAAACACGGGGTTGACAGTATCAAATAAATAAATAAAATATTGCACAATGATTACAGGTTGTACAAGTCATTCAAAATAGTATGGCTGACATCTAGTTGACGTAGTCTGCATCCGACAAAATTTATGGGTCAAATTTGCAACGAACATTTTTGTTCAGCCGACGCTGTATTCTTTCTTTTGTATACAAACATAAAGATAGGTCTGCTGAGAATGACATAAGGAGTCAGGTTCGGCAATTGTTTGGCATTATAAAATTAGCGTTTTGTTTTCTATTTAAAATCATTGTCATTCTCTAATTTCTTTCTTCTTTCTTATGACCACCATAGGTAGCTTTCGGTGTCGTGTAGATTCATAATAGTTTCCCAGGTTTCTTTGCGATTTTATGAGGTTCACATATGTAAAACATTCGCTGCATTTTGCTCAAGTCATAAGTGGTTTTACGTTCAAATTAATCAATCGCGTTTCGTTGTTTATACAGGAAGAAAAAAATGCGGGACTCTGGCACGTTACAGCTTCATTCCTATGAGCTTTTCCAAACAGAACCGGCAATCATTATTTTGCCACGCATCAACGAGATGTTGCTTTGAGTCCTTTTCATGTTAATCTAATTATCTACTTTAGCAATAAGCTAAATGATTATAACGCCTCCCATCGTGCAAACTCAAGTTTTCGAAACTTCCAAACAATA